>NC_052318.1:11131132-11431132 GCF_016432855.1 Salvelinus namaycush | reverse complement strand
GAGTTTGTACATATATTATGACAACATTTTGTGAAATTTTTGTTAGTTTTGGACTTCGGTGAGTTTTTTGGGGGGGCTGTTCGGGGGCACATTTTTCCTGGTGATAAGCCGAAGTTCGGAGCCAAAGGCTACGTCCTTTGTCGGTGATTGGTCAACAGTAGGGAGGCTTCAATAAAGTCTTTGTCATCGAACAAGAGACGACTCGTTTTCAAGCACATTTTTTCATTGAAAAATACTATACCAAACATCATGTAGATCATCATTTAGATGTAAATTTTGCGTGACTAAGATATCCTCTGCAAAAACATCAAAATGAATGACTGATTTATTAAGTTATCTTAGATTCATTCTATTTTGAGGACGTGTATACTGACAACGGCGTCTCAAAATGGACAAACAGTACTATTGTGCTTTTTTTCTTGTTTTTCAAGCAAAGGTCTTTTAAGGGAGTATGCGAGCACACTTGTTCGGTTTGCCTAGCCAACTTCGGCTAGCCGCCAGCCGAACTGAGGCATGCTAACACCTTAACGCTAGCTTGGAAGCAAGCTATCTGTGCCAGTCGGCTACCGCGTAACCAAGCACTCTACTAGCCTATACCTGAGAACCTATATTTTCAACATCATAATGTCTATAACACTGCACTCAGCTGTTCTCTCCCCCTGCAACATGTTGAGTAACCAAGCAGACTGTCTATTACCCCCAGTTTTTCCAATGCCATAAAGTCCATAAGTGCCCTGCTCTCTCCCCCACAGCGTGTGTTGAGCCACCAGGATGACACGGCGCTGCTGAAGGCCTACATCGTTGAGTGGAGGAAGTTCTTCACACAGTGTGACATCCTGCCCAAACCCTTCTGCCAGCTGGAGATTACGCTCATGGGCAAACAGGGCAGCAACAAGAAGTCTAACGTAGAGGACAGCATCGTACGGAAGGTGAGGAGAGAGGGAGGGGTTGAGAGGGGCAGCAGAAGTATTTGGTTGTATTTACATTGATATAAGAGAATTTCTGGTTGACATGAGGAAATTATACTGCCTGTAAATTCAGTCTGTCCCTGCTCATGTATCCATGTATCTCATTTCACTGTCCCTTCTGCTACCTTGTGGCTGTCGGCAGGTAACGGGCCTAGAAGGTAGCATCCGGAGGGTTGTCGGTTCAAGTCCTGAGATTGAGAAGGACAATATGTCGGGGTGTCAGCTGACTACCGGAGGGTTGTGATATCCATGCCATCTCCTGTCATTGTGCCCTTGAGCAAGGCACTAGATAAAATAAAAATATAAATGCAACATGTAAAGTGTTGGTTTCATGAGCTGAAATAAAATATCCCAGATATTTTCCATACACAAGCGTATTTCTCTCAAATGTTGGGCACAAATTGGTTTTACATCCCTGTTACTGAGCATTTCTCCTTTACCAAGATAATCCATCCACCTGACAGGTGTGGCATATCAAGAAGCTGATTGAGTCGTGATGGGAGAAGCAAAATGGAGTTGTGATCATATTTGCCGACGGGAGGGCAGGGAAGGGCCTTGTAGACATTTAGAAAAGTTGGATAGCAGTGGTTTTTCCAGCGCGAGTACTACAGTCAATGTGTTGGTAGAACTTTGCTAATGTTTTCCTCAAATAACAAAGCAAATTTGAGGAAACGCTACCGAAGTTCTAACACCACATTGACTGTAGTGCTCGCGCTGGAAAAACATTGAATCACTGCTTTTCAACTTTTCGAAATGCCAAGATTGTTTTGATCATGCGACTGGGATACGTTCTGGGTAGCCTCTGAGAATAACATCAAATACACGGATACGGTGACTGAGTTCATCAGGAAGTGTATAGGAGATGTTGTACCCACTGTGACTATTAAAACCTACATAAACCAGAAACCGTGGATAGATGGCAGCATTTGCGCAAAACTGAGTGCGAATCACCGCATTTAACCATGACAAAGTGACTGGGAATATGGCCGAATACAAACAGTGTAGTTATTCCCTCCATAAGGCAATCAAACAGGCAAAACATCAGTACAGAGACAAAGTGGAGTTACTATTCAATGGCACAGACTAGAGGTCAACCGATTCATTGGAATGGACGATTAATTAGGGGCGATTTCAAGTTTTCATAACAATCGGAAATCGGTATTTAAATTATTTATTTTTTTACACCTTTATTTAACTTGGCAAGTCAGTTAAGAACACATTCTTATTTTCAATGACGGCCTAGGAACGGTGGGTTAACTGCCTTGTTCAGGGGCAGAACGACAGATTTTTACCTTGTCAGCTCGGGGATTCAGTCTTGCAACCTTACAGTTAACTAGTCCAACGCTCTAACCACCTGCTTTACATTGCACTCCACGAGGAGCCTGCCTGTTACGCGAATGCAGTAAGAAGCCAAGGTAAGTTTCTAGCTAGCATTAAACTTATCTTATAAAATCAATCAATCATAATCACTAGTTAACTACACATGGTTGATGATATTACCAGTTTATCTAGCGTGTCCTGCGTTGCATATAATCGATGCGGTGCGCATTCGCGAAACAGGACTGTCGTTGCTCCAACGTGTACCTAACCATAAACATCAATGCCTTTCTTAAAATCAATACACAAGTATATATTTTTTAAACCTGCATATTTAGTTAATATTGCCTGCTAACATGAATTTCTTTTAACTAGGAAAATTGTGTCACTTCTCTTGCAACAGAGTCAGGGTATATGCAGCAGTTTGGGCCGCCTGGCACGTTGCAAACTGTGTGAAGACTATTTCTTCCTAACAAAGACAGCCAACTTCGCCAAACGGGGGATGATTTAACAAAAGCGCATTTGCGAAAAAAGCACAATCATTGCACGACTGTACCTAACCATAAACATCAATGCCTTTCTTAAAATCAATACACAGAAGTATATATTTTTAAACTTGCATATTTAGCTAAAAGTAATCCAGGTTACCAGGCAATATTAACCAGGTGAAATTGTGTCACTTCTCTTGCGTTCATTGCACGCAGAGTCAGGGTATATGCAACAGTTTGGGCCGCCTGGCTCGTTGTGAACTAATTTGCCAGAATTTTACGTAATTATGACAACATTGAAGGTTGTGCAATGCAACAGGAATATTTAGACTTATGGATGCCACCCGTTAGATGAAATACGGAACGGTTCCGTATTTCACTGAAAGAATAAACGTTTTGTTTTCGAGATGATAGTTTCCGGATTCGACCATATTAAGGCTCATATTTCTGTGTGTTATTATGTTATAATTAAGTCTATGATTTGATAGAGCAGTCTGAGCGATGGTAGGCACCAGCAGGCTCATAAGCATTCATTCAAACAGCACTTTCGTGCTTTTTGCCAGCAGCTCGTCGCTGTGTTTCAAGCATTGCGCTGTTTATGACTTCAAGCCTATCAACTCCCGAGATTAGGCTGGTGTAACCGATGTGAAATGGCTAGCTAGTTAGCGGGGTGCGCGCTAATAGCGTTTCACACGTCACTCGCTCTGAGACTTGGAGTAGTTGTTCCCCTTGCTCTGCATGGGTAACGCTGCTTCGAGGATGGCTGTTGTCGATGTGTTCCTGGTTCGAGCCCAGGTAGGAGCGAGGAGAGGGACGGAAGCTTTACTGTTACACTGGCAATACTAAAGTGCCTATAAGAACATCCAATAGTCTAAGGTATATGAAATACTAATCGTATAGAGAGAAAGAGTCCTATAATAACTACAACCTAAAACTTCTTACCTGGGAATATTGAAGACTCATGTTAAAAGGAACCACCAGCTTTCATATGTTCTCATGTTCTGAGCAAGGAACTTAAACGTTAGCTTTCTTACATGGCACATATTGCACTTTTACTTTCTTCCCCAACACTTTGTTTTTGCATTATTTAAACCAAATTGAACATGTTTCATTATTTATTTGAGGCTAAATTGATTTTATTGATGTATTATATTAAGTTAAAAGAAGTGTTCATTCAGTATTGTTGTAATTGGCATTATTACAAATACATTTTTTTTAATCGGCCGATTAATCGGTATCGGCTTTTTTGGTCCTCCAATAATCGGTATCGGCGTTGAAAAATCATATTCGGTCGACCTCTAGCACAGATACGAGACGTATGTGGCAGGGTCTAGAAACAATCACGGAAACAATCCAGTCACGTCTTGCTTCCGGATAAGCTAAACACCTTCACCCGCTTTAAGGATAACACAGTGCCACCGACGCTCCTTCTCTGTGGCCGACGTGAGTAAGACATTTAAGCGTGTTAAACCTCGCAAGGCTCCCGGCCCAGACGGCATCCCTAGCCGCATCCTCAGAGCATGCACAGACCAGCTGGCTGGAGTGTTTACGGACATATTCAAACTCTCCCTATTCCAGTCTGCTGTCCCCACTTGCTTCAAATGTAACCAAGAAAACAGAAGTAATTTAGTTAAGTTACCATCGCCCCATAGCACTCACTTCTGTCATCATGAAGTGCTTTGAGGGGCTAGTTAAGGATCATATCACATCTAACTTACCTGACACCCTAGACCCACTTCAATTTGCTTTCTGCCCCAATATATCCACAAACGATGCCATCGCTCTGCACACTGCCCTATCACATCTGGACAAGAGGAATAGCTATGTAAGAACAAAACAAAGGAGTTGATAGTGGACTTCAGGAAACAGCAGGTGGAGCACGCCCCTCTTCACATCGACGGGACTGCAGTGGAGAAGGTGGAAAGCTTCAAGTTCCTCGGCGTACACATCACCAACAAACTGAAATGGTCCACCCACACAGTGTTTCAACCTCAGGAGGCTCAAGAAATTTGGCTTGGCCCCTAAACCCTCACAAACTTTTACAGATGCACAACTTTTACAGATGAGAGCATCCTGTCGGGCTGTAGCACTGCCTGGTACGGCAACTGCACCGCCCACAACCGCCGGGCTCACCAGAGGGTGGTGCGATCTGGCAAACGAATCACCGAGGGCAAACTACCTACAACACCCAATGTCACAGGAAGGCCATAAAGATCATCAAGGACATCAACCATCCGAGCCACGGCCTGTTAACCTTGCTATCATCAGAAGGCGAGGTCAGTACAGGTGCATCAAAGCTGGGACCGATAAGAAAAAAACTGCTTCTACCTCAAGGCCATCAGACTGTTAAATAGCCATCACTAGCCAGCTTCCACCCGGTTACTCAGCCCTGCACCTTTGGAGGCTGCTGCCCTATATACATAGACTTGAAATCACTGGCCACTTTAATAATGTTCAAATAATGTTTACGTACTGCTTTACTCATCTCTTATGTGTATATACTGTATTCTATTCTTCTGTATTGTATTCAATGCCACGCCGACATTGCTCGACTTAATATTTACATTTCTTAATTCCATTCTTTTACTTTTAGATTTGTGTGTATTATTGTTGTGAATTGTTAGATACTACTGTACTGTTGGAGCTAGGAACACAAGCATTTCGCTACATCCGCAATAACATTTGCTAAATATGTGTATGTGACCAATACAACTTGATTTGATTTGAAAAGGATACTAAAATGTGCAGTTTAGTCACACAGCACAATAAGCTACCATTAATCACCTCCAAAGTCGTTTTAGAGAAATTGTCATTACGACCAACCGGCCTCCCAACCACAGACCACGTGTAAGCACGCCAGCCCAGGACCTCTATATCCGGCTTCTTCACCTGCGGAAATGTCTGAGACCAGCTGCCCGGACAGCTGATGAAATTATGGGTTTTCACAACCGAAGAAATTCTACACAAACTGTCAGAAACCGTCTCACTGAAGCTTATCTGCGTGCTCGTCGTCCTCACCAGGGTCTTGACCTGACTGCAGTTTGGCATAGTAACAGACTTAGTAACAGTGGGCAAATGCTCACCTTTGATAGCCACTGGCACACGGATGAATCCCGGTTTCAACTGTACTGGGCAACAAACACAATTGCATTTTATCGATGGCAATTTGAATGCAGAGATACCGTGACAAGATCCTGAGGCCCATTGTCGTGCCGTTCATCCGCTGCCATCACCTCATGATTCAGCATGATCATGTTGCAAAGATCTGTACAAAATCCCTGGAAGCTGAAAATGTCCCAGTTTGTCCGTGGCCTGCATACTCACCAAACATGTCACCCATTGAGCATGTTTGGGATGCTCTGGATCGACGTGTACAACAGCGTATTCCAGTTCCCGCCAATATCCAGCAACTTCACACAGCCATTGAAGAGGAGTGGGACAACATTCCACAGGCCACAGTCAACAGCCTGATCAACTCTATGTGGATATGTGTCGTGCTGCATGAGGCAAATGGGGGTCACACCAAATACTGACTGTTTTTCTGATACACTTATTATTATTTATTTTTAAAGGAACCTGTGACCAACCGATGCATATCTGTATTCCCAGTCATGTGAAATCCATAGATTAGGGCCTTGCGATTTTATTTCAATTGACTGATTTCCTTATGCACTGTAACTCAGTAAAACCTTTGAAATTGTTTTATGTTTCTCACATGGAATAGCCTTCATTTCTAACTGACCCCAAACTTTTGAACGGTAGTGTATATATTTTACAATAAAGCCATGTTCTAATAATCTTCTGTGTCCTCAGCTCATGCTGGACACGTGGAACGAGTCCATCTTCTCCAACATCAAGAATAGGCTCCAGGACAGCGCCATGAAGCTGGTGCACGCCGAGCGCCTGGGGGAGGCCTTCGACTCTCAGCTGGTCATTGGTGTCAGGGAATCTTATGGTGAGCAAAACAATACTGTCTCCTTTAGCTGGGATAGAAAGGTGCCTAATGAACACGACTGTGGTGTATGTATACAATACCAACAGATGATTTACCAAATCATGGTGCCAAATTGGATAGATATTTCATGTCGATATTGGTGTAAAGCCCCCAATGACATTGATGTGGGATGTACGTGAAAATGTGAGCTACTATAAGTTAGGTTTTAGCAATGTGGTGTGAACGAGCTAAATGAACCCTTAACCTCCCTCCACAAAGATATCTATAATCCTCCTGGGTAGTGTTCATAACACACCAAATGGAAGAAAACGTTCTGAAACCAGAAGGGACTAATTCGACTCATCCAATAAGAAATGCACATTTTTGTTTACTATTGCAAAACGTTGCGTGCTAATAAACTTGGCCCCTGGGGACCTCCCTGTCTTCCCTCTGCAGTGAACCTGTGTTCAAACACGGATGACAAGTTGCAGATTTACAGAGAGAACTTTGAGAAGGCCTACATGGACTCCACCGAGAGGTTCTACAGAACACAGGCCCCCTCCTACCTGCAGCAGAACGGAGTCCAGAACTATATGAAATACGTGAGTATTACCAGGATTAGGGTTGTACAATTCCTATAACGTTTTGAAAATTCCCAGATTTTCCAGAACTGGTTGGAGGATTCCTGAATTTTTGGAAAACTTGGGAGTTTTTGTAAAGTTACTGGAATTTTGCAGGACCCTCTGTCTCCGTGACAACCGCTCTCCTCTGTCAGCATAATCACACGATAAGTTATAATTTGAATTCCAAATGGACGAGCCTAGTCCATACTCCTCAGGTGCTCATGTAGATTTGAAACGATTGCATAGGTGTAAGCCATATGGCGCAAATCCCAAACAGCCAATTGGAAGGCAATTTGAAGCAATGACCACACTGTTTAAACCTATCTACTCCTTTCAGATCTACGGTTTGATTTGGAATTCAGTGATGACAGCGGTCGAAAGAAATCGAAAACGATCTGTATGAGACAAGTACTGTTTCAGCAGGTTCTTTGTGATTTCTCAGTAGGCTGTAAAATTCTGGTACCATTCCCAAAATCCCAGGTTTTCCAGATATCAGAATAAGCAGGAAATGTGGGACTCCTTCTACTGAGATGTCTGGAAAACCTGAAAATTTGGGGTTACAGCCCTATTTCTCAGCAACTTGCCCCAGGGCCTAGACTGTTTGTCTGTAAGCTAGGCTATCCATCTGAGGTGAAACCAACATGTGTGTTCTAACAGGCAGACGCCAAGTTGAGAGAGGAGGAGAAACGGGCGCTGCGCTACTTGGAGACGAGACGGGAATGTAACTCTGTACAAGCAGTGAGTATTCTATATCGCCACCACTTCTGTGTGACTACTATGGGCTGTAGAATGGTCTGTATATAAAGCAGGGGAGCCCTCGTGTTCAGAGCAGGGCCATGTTCATTAGAACACAAAACTTTTGAAACGGAGGTGCTACTGTAACAATTTCACTGTTTCTGTTTCTACAGTTTTTACTGCTTTTATAACAAAAAAATACCCCAACCACCAAGGCGCATGGTCAAATTATGAAAACATCAGTAGCCTCAACATTACCATAAGCGCCAAGTGTGCTTCATAAATAGTGAAAATCACCACAAACGCAATAATGGCATTCAAATGAATTTGTCGATAGGACAGCAGTTGAAAATACTCAATTATTGTCAGCTCGTGCTTACATGGTGTGTGTCTTCATGCAATGGCGTCAGTTGGAGCATGTCCACGTCACATAAACAATGAAAGCTGGCGAGTGTGTTGCTGATGTTTTTTGCTTGAGATGTAGGGTCTGCTTTCTGTGATGACATTTTGTGCTGATAATCGGCCCGTAGCAATGTCACCGGCTTGTTCTATCCAAATGGTGCCGTCCCTTCCTCTCTCCTGTCTCACCGTTTTCAGTTGGTGGTTGCGCGGGCACCTGCTCAGTGCGCACAATTCTGGGCTTTTTGCGCTTAGTCCTCGGTGGTGTAGGTTCACGTTGAGGCTCAGAATCAGAAGAATAATCATCAGATATGTCATAATATATTTCTTCCCCATCATGAGTCGTTTTCATTCAGATCTTGTAGCAACTAACGCAGTATGTGCATCCATTCGTAAATTACGCACTTTCTCACAATGTTCTCCAAGTAGGCCAGAGTAGACTGATGAGACTGCTTGGATTTGGTGGACTGATAAAGGGTACATAATTATAATTAGAATATACCAGTACAATAGATTGGCCCGCTCTGTTCTTCATTCACAATTGGGGATTAGATAATTATACATTGTTCGCTTCCCCTCGCTCATCAACTCACCCTTTCTCCTCCATCATACTTTACTTCATTTATTTCATCTGTTATAGGTGTTCAATTAGTTTTGGTATAGTTTAGGTTCAGTTTCTAGGCAATTGTCGGGAGCAGGCCCTACTGTCGGGAGCAGGCCCTACTGTCGGGAGCAGGCCCTACTGTCGGGAGCAGGCCCTACTGTCGGGAGCAGGCCCTACTGTCGGGAGCAGGCCCTACTGTCGGGAGCAGGCCCTACTGTCGGGAGCAGGCCCTACTGTCGGGAGCAGGCCCTACTGTCGGGAGCAGGCCCTACTGTCGGGAGCAGGCCCTACTGTCGGGGGGGCGGGGTCAACCATTAAAGTGACATTCCTTCCTAACGTATAATTCTGTTTGTAATGTTAAGATTCTAACAATGACAGTGTTATAGACTTATTTAGGAAAAGTCAAGATCAAAGGAGGGCATGGCTTTAAAAATGGCAGTGTAATAATTCCTTATGTTAAACCACTGTGACAAATGCTGATATAAAAAGTTATTTATAAATCAATTCTATTTTTTTTATTTTTTTATTGGTGATATGAGCGACCATGGTTTTTCTGTTTTCCTCCTCAGCTGATGGAGTGTTGCGTGAACGCCCTGGTGACGTCCTTTAAGGAGACCATCTTGGCCGAGTGTCCAGGCATGATCAAGCAAAACGAGACAGAGAGTGAGTACGGCCGGAGTGCTCCTGGCACCAAAGGCTCGGCCAGCTCAGGTTTGCAAACCAGGAAATTACCTTGCAGTCTTCCACTTCACTTTCTATTTCAATTTGTCCACATCAACCAGCCAACCTCTCTTTGCCCATTCTGTGTGTCAGTCAACATGTTGTCAACATTACCCCCCAAACATCAGTGTCTGACCACAAACCCACATTGTACTGTGTGTGTGTGTCCTGATAGTTTTAACCAATAGTCTACCTACGTGTGTGTCAGTATTAACCAATGTGTCTTTGTAGAACATCTCAGTTTCTGATGTTTAGCAGTAAAATCTGGAGGCAGCTTTCTAACCCTGGCAGTATACCACCACTGTGATGTATAGAACTTCTACAGCTGATTTCCAGGATACAGATTAAGCCTTGTCCTTAACTAAAAAGCATGTTCAATGGAGACTCAATCAATTGAACGGAAACCAACCCCTAAGGATGTATTTAAATACGGGCCCCAAGCTCTGCTGCATACCCCTTGTTCTATATATTTACTATAATCTAGAAGTAGAAAACAAGACTGAAATTGTTGCATTTATATTTTTGTTCAAAGATTTTACTGAGGTACAGTTCATATATGGAAGTCAGTCAATTGTCATAAATCCATTAGGCCCTTATCTATGGATTTCACCGATATGCATCTGTTGGCCACAGATACCTTAGAAATAAACAAAGGTAGGGGCGTGGATCAGAAAACCAGTCAGTATCTGGTGTGACCACCATTTGCCTCATGCAGCGCGAAACATCTCCTTTGGATAGAGTTGATCAGGCTGTTCATTGTAGCCTGTGGAATGTTGTCCCACTCCTCTTCAATGCCTGTGCGAAGTTGCTGGATATTGGCGGGAACTCGAACACAGTTGTGCACGTCGATCCAGAGCATCCCAAAGCTCAATGGTTGACATGTCTGGTGAATATGCAGACCATGGAAGAACTGGGACATTTTCACCTTCCAGGAATTGTGTACAGATCCTTGGAACATTGGGCCGTACATTATCATGCTGAAACGTGAGGTGATGGCAGCGGATGAATGGCACGACAATGGGCCTCAGGATCTTGTCACCGTACCTCTGTGCATTCAAATTGCCATCGGTAAAATGCAATTATGTTCATTGTCCGTACCTTATGCCTGTCCATACCATAACCCCACCGCCACCGTGGGGCACTCTGTTCACAACGTTGGCGTCAGCACACCACTCGCCCACACAACACCATACACGCTGTCTGCCATCTGCCCAGCATAATTGAACCCGAGATTCATCCATCATGAGCACACTTCTCCAGCGTGCCAGTGGCCATCGAAGGTGAGCATTTGCCCACTGAATTCGGTTACAACGCCAAACTGCAGTCAGGTCAAGACCCTAGTGAGGACGACAAGCATGCAGATGAGCTTCCCTGAGATGTTTTCTGACAGAAATTATTTGATTTGCAAATGCACAGTTTCATCAGCTGTATGGGTGGCTGGTCTCGCAGGTGAAGAAGCCTGATGTGGAGTTCCTGGGCTGGCATGGTTACATGTGGTCTGCGTTGGAGGCGGCTTATGGTAGAGGAACTAACATTAAATTCTCTGGCAACAGCTCTGGTGGACATTCCTGCAGTCAGCATGCCAATAGCACGCTCCCTCAACTTGAGACCTCTGTGGCATTGTGTTGTGACAAAACGGTACCTTTTTAGTGACCTATTATTGTTCCCAGCAAAAGGTGCACCTGTGTAATAATCATGCTGTTTAATCAGCTTCTTGATACGCCACACGTCAGGTGGATGGATTATCATGGCGAAGGAGAAATGTTTACTAACAGGGATGTAAACAAATTGGTACACACAATTTGAGAGAAATAAGCTTTTTGTGCAGATGGAACATTTCTGGTATCTTTTATTTCAGCTCATGAAACATGGGACCAACACTTTACATGTTGCGCTTTATGTTTTTGTTCAGTATAGAATCTATAGACTGTAGCTTACTTTGGACAGTGTTTGATTGTAGTTCTCCACCTCCTAGAGCTCCACCTCATGTTCTCTTTGATGGACAAGGTGCCCAGTGGCATCGAACCCATGCTGAATGACCTAGAGGACCACATCATGTCTGCTGGGCTGGCCGACATGATGGCCTCCGCTGAGACCATCACCTCGGTGAGTGCTACACACACACACACGCCCAAGCACACACACATGCGGTCATGCTCACACACACACATACGGTCATGCTCACACACACAGACATGTTATACTAACAGAAATGTAAAATACATAGTGCCTTCGGAAACTATTCAGACCCCTTGACTTTTCCATGTTTTGTTACGTTACAGGCTTATTCTAAAATTATTTTGTTTTTTCCCCTCATCAATCTACAGTCGTGGCCAAAAGTTTTGTGAATGACACAAATATTAATTTCCACAAAGTTTGCTGCTTCAGTGTCTTTTAGATATTTTGTCAGATGTTACTATGGAATACTGAAGTATAATTACAAGCATTTCATAAGTGTCAAAGGCTTTTATTGACAATTACATGAAGTTGATGCAAAGAGTCAATATTTGCGGTGTTGACCCTTCTTTTTCAAGACCTCTGCAATCCGCCCTGGAATGTTGTCAATTAACTTCTGGGCCACATCCTGACTGATGGCAGCCCATTCTTGCATATTCAATGCTTGGAGTTTGTCAGAATGTGTGGGTTTTTGTTTGTCCACCCGCCTCTTGAGGATTGACCACAAATTCTCAACGGGATTAAGGTCTGGGGAGTTTCCTGGCCATGGACCCAAAATATCGATGTTTTGTTCCCCGAGCCACTTAGTTATCACTTTTGCCTTATGGCAAGGTGCTCCTTCGTGCTGGAAAAGGCATTGTTCGTCACCAAACTGTTCCTGGATGATTGGGAGAAGTTGCTCTCGGAGGATGTGTTGGTACCATTCTTTATTCGTGGCTGTGTTCTTAGGCAAAATTGTGAGTGAGCCCACTCCCTTGGCTGAGAAGCAACCCCACACATGAATGGTCTCAGGATGCTTTACTGTTGGCATGACACAGGACTGATGGTAGCGCTCACCGTCTTCTCCGGACAAGCTTTTTTCCGGATGCACCAAACAATCAGAAAGGGGATTCATCAGAGAAAATGACTTTACCCCAGTCCTCAGCAGTCCAATCCCTGTACCTTTTGCAGAATATCAGTCTGTCCCTGATGTTTTTCCTGGAGAGAAGTGGCTTCTTTGCTGCCCTTCTTGACACCAGGCCATCCTCCGAAAGTCTTTGCCTCACTGTGCGTGCAGATGCACTCACATCTGCCTGCTGCCATTCCTGAGCAAGCTCTGTACTGGTGGTGCCCCGATTCCGCAGTTGAATCAACTTTAGGAGACGGTCCTGGCGCTTGCTGCACTTTCTTGGGCGCCCTGAAGCCTTCTTCACAACAATTGAACCGCTCTCCTTGAAGTTCTTGATGATCCGATAAATGGTTGATTTAGGTGCAATCTTACTGGCAGCAATATCCTTGCCCGTGAAGCCCTTTTTGTGCAAAGCACGGATGATGGCACGTGTTTCCTTGCAGGTAACCATGGTTGACAGAGGAAGAACAATGATTCCAAGCACCACCCTCCTTTTGAAGCTTCCAGTCTGTTATTCGAACTAAATCAGCATGACAGAGTGATCTCCAGCCTTGTCCTCGTCAACACTCACACCTGTGTTAACGAGGGAATCACTGACATGTCAGAATCACTGACATGTCAGCTGGTCCTTTTGTAGCAGGGCTGAAATGGGGTGGAAATGTTTTGGGGGGATTCTGTTCATTTGCATGGCAAAGAGGGACTTTGCAGTTAATTGCAATTCATCTGATCACTCTTCATAACATTCTGGAGTATATGCAATTTGCCATCATACAAACTGAGGCAGCAGACTTGGTGAAAATGTATATTTGTCATTCTCAAAACTTTTGGCCACGACTGTACACACAATACCCCATAATGACCAAATAGAAATGTTTGCTAATTTATATTTAAAATATTTTATATATATATATTAGAGGTCGACCGATTATGATTTTTCAATACCGATACCGATTATTGGAGGACAAAAAAAGCCGATACCGATTAATCAGCCGATTTATTTAAAAATAATAATATATATATATATATATATATATATATATATATACACTGCTCAAAAAAATAAAGGGAACACTTAAACAACACAATGTAACTCCAAGTCAATCACACTTCTGTGAAATCAAACTGTCCACTTAGGAAGCAACACTGATTGACAATAAATTTCACATGCTGTTGTGCAAATGGAATAGACAAAAGGTGGAAATTATAGGCAATTAGCAAGACCCCCCAATAAAGGAGTGATTCTGCAGGTGGTGACCACAGACCACTTCTCAGTTCCTATGCTTCCTGGCTGATGTTTTGGTCACTTTTGAATGTTGGCGGTGCTCTCACTCTAGTGGTAGCATGAGACGGAGTCTACAACCCACACAAGTGGCTCAGGTAGTGCAGCTCATCCAGGATGGCACATCAATGCGAGCTGTGGCAAGAAGGTTTGCTGTGTCTGTCAGCGTAGTGTCCAGAGCATGGAGGCGCTACCAGGAGACAGGCCAGTACATCAGGAGACGTGGAGGAGGCCGTAGGAGGGCAACAACCCAGCAGCAGGACCGCTACCTCCGCCTACTATTTCACATGTTCGACAGATATATGAAATAGCATCATAAAATGGGTCCTACTTTTGATGATCTTCCATCAGAATGTTGTACAATGTTGTACTTTGTCCAGAACAATCGTTGTTTGGTTTTAGAATGTCCTCTTCTCCAGTCAATTAGCACGGAAAGCTAGCAAAGTAGCGTGAAGCTCTCCTTCCTGAACAAAGGCACACAACGCAACACGCCTAACGTCCCGAATAAATTTCAATAATCTAATAAAACTATATTGAAAAAACATACTTTACTATGATATTGTCACATTTATCAAATAAAATCAAAGCCGGAGATATTAGTCGTCTATAACGACAGCTTTTCAGAAGGCAATACCAGGTCCCTTCTCGCGCTCTCCAGAAAACAGGAAACTGGTGACACGTCATGCCAAGAGCTTTTATTCGACCCCAGATCAAGTTATACACTCCATTTCTTCTCTCACTGCCTGTCGACATCTAGTGGAAGACATATGAAGTGCATGTATACTAATAAATATCAAGGACATTTATAGGCAGGCCCTAGAACAGAGCATCGATTTCAGATTTTCCACTTCCTGTCAGGAAGTTTGCTGCAAAATGAGTTCTGTTTTACTCACAGATATAATTCAAACGGTTTTAGAAACTAGAGAGTGTTTTCTATCCAATAGTAATAATAATATGCATATTGTACGAGCAAGAATTGAGTACGAGGCCGTTTAAATTGGGCACGATTTTCCCCCAAAGTGAAAACAGCGCCCTCTGTCCTCAACAGGTTTTAAGTTACCTGTGATGAATGTTGAAAACAAAAACTTTAATTTCTATATGCAGGAAATCCTATTTTAATAATGGGCATGGTAAGAATTGACAACCAAAGTGCGAGTCATAATTCCCATGACACCTTTTTTATTTTTTTTAAATAAATGTAACCCCTTTTTCTCCCCAATTTTCGTGGTATCCAATTGCTAGTAATTACTGCCTTGTCTCATCGCTACAACTCCCGTACGGGCTCGGGAGAGACGAAGGTCGAAAGCCATGCGTCCTCTGAAACACAGGACAAGGTGCCTATGCCGTTCTGTACCATCACTCATTCATATATCTTTATGTACATATTCTTTATTCCTTTACACTTGTGTGTATAAGGTAGTAGTTGTGGAATTGTTAGGTTAGATTACTTGTTTGTTATTACTGCATTGTCGGAACTAGAAGCACAAGCATTTCGCTACACTCGCATTAACATCTGCTAACCATGTGTATGTGACAAATAAAATTTGATTGGATTTGAGGTAACTCTGATCAATATTGGCTAAATATAAGCAAAGATAAAAAAAATTGTAGTGTGGATTTATGAAAATATGTTGACAAACGTTACCTTATCCTAGTGAGATTTACACGGGTATCAAAACGTTGAGGCGGTTTAAGCCTGCACGAAACACAGACCTTATTTGAAGTAGATCAAGACATTCTCTATGGAAGATATGAGCGGTAAAATAACGAAGGAACCCCTTTCAAATTCAGCCGCAAGTTATTACAGGAATTATAACGCGTCGACTATTTCTCTCTAAACCATATACCTTTGACTAATCCGGAAACTATCACCTCGAAAACAAAACGTTTATTCCGTTCCGTATTTTATCTAACGGGTGGCACCCATGAGTCTAAATATTCCTGTTACATTGCACAACCTTCAATGTTGTCATAATTACGTAAAATTCTGGCAAATTAGTTCGCAAAGAGCCCAAACTGTTGCATATACCCTGACTCTGCGTGCAATGAACGCAAGAGAAATGACACAATTTCACCTGGTTAATATTGCCTGCTAACCTGGATTTCTTTTAGCTAAATATGCAGGTTTATACTTGTGTATTGATTGTAACAAATGCATTGATGTTTATGGTTAAGTAAACATTGGAGCAATGACAGTCATTGATTGATTGTTTTTTATAAGATAAGTTTAATGCTAGCTAGCAACTTACCTTAGCTTACTGCATTCGCTAACAGGCAGGCTCCTCGTGGAGTGCAATGTAATCAGGTGTTAGAGCATTGGACTAGTTAACTGTAAGGTTGCAAGATTGGATCCCCCGAGCTGACAAGATTAAAAATCTGTCGTTCAGAGGCAGAACGTTCCTAGGCCGTCATTGAAAATAAGAATGTGTTCTTAACTGACTTGCCTAGTTAAATAAAGATACCGATTTCCTATTGTTATGAAAACCTGAAATCGGCCATTCCGATTAATCGGTCGACCTGTAATATATATATATATATATATATACATACATACATACATACATTCATACACGCACAATTAATGTTGGAAGTTTACATACACCTTAGCCAAATACATTTCAACTCAGTTTTTCACAATTCCTGAGATTTAATCCTAGTAAAATTCCCCTGTCTTAGGTCAGTTAGGATCACCACTTTATTTTAAGAATGTGAAATGTCAGAATAATAAAAGTGAGTGATTTTATTTCTTTCATCACATTCCCAGTGGGTCAAACATTTACATACACTCAATTAGTAGTTGGTAGCATTGGCTTTTTAATTGTTTAACTTGGGTCAAATGTTTTGGGTAGCCTTCCAGAAGCTTCCCACAATAAGTTGGGTGAATTTTGGCCCATTACTCCTGACATGCTTCACGGTTGGGATGGCGTTCTTCGGCTTGCAAGCCTCCCCCATTTTCCTCCAAACATAACAATGTTCATTATGGCCAAACAGTTCTATTTTTGTTTCATCAGACCAGAGGACATTTCTCCTAAAAGTACGATCTTTGTCCCCATTTGCAGTTGCAAACCGTAGTCTGCCTTCTTGATGGCGGTTTTGGAGCAGTGGCTTCTTCCTTGCTGAGCGGCTTTTCAGGTTATGTCGATACAGGACTTGTTTTACTGTGGATATAGATACTTTTGTACCCGTTTCCTCCAGCATCTTCACAGGGTCCTTTGCTGTTTTGGGATTGATTTGCACTTTTTGCACCAAAGTACGTTCATCTCTAAGAGACAGAACACGTCTCCTTCCTGAGCGGTATGATGGCTGCGTGGTCCCATGGTGTTTATACTTGCGTACTATTGTTTGTACATATGAACGTGGTACCTTCAGGTGTTTGGATATTGCTCCCAATGATGAACCAGACTTGTGGAGGTCTACGATCTTTTTCTAAGGTCTTGGCAGATTTCTTTAGATTTTCCCATGATGTCCCCATGATGTCAAGCAAAGAGGCACTGAGTTTGAAGGTAGGCCTTGAAATACATCCACAGATACACCTCCAATTGACTCAAATGATGTCAATAAGCCTATTAGGAGCTTCTAAAGCCATGAAATTTTCTGGAATTTTCCAAGCTGTTTAAGGGCACAGTCAACTTAGTGTATGTAAACTTCTGACCCACTGGAATTGTGATACAGTGAAATAATCTGTCTGTAAACAATTATTGGAAAAATTACTTGTGTCATGCACAACGTACATGTCCTAACCGACTTGCCAAAACTATAGTTTGTTAACAAGAAATGTGTGGAGTGGTTGAAAAGAGTTTTAATGACTCCAACCTAAGTGTATTTAAACTTCTGACTTCAACTGTGTGTGTGTATATATATATATATATATCTCAGATTTACATAAGTGTTCTGACCCTTTCCTCAGTACTTTGTTGAAGCACATTTGGCAGCGATTACAGCCTCGTCTTCTTGGGTATGACGCTACAAGCTTGGTACACCTGTATTTGGGGAGTTCCTCCCATTCTTCGCTGCAGATTCTCTCAAGCTCTGTCAGGTTGGATGGGGAGCATTGCTGCACAGCTGTTTTCAGGTCTCTCCAGAGATGTTCTATTTGGTTCAAGTCCGGGCTCTGACTGGTTCACTCAAGGACATTCCTGTTGGAAGGTGAACTTTAAGCCCCAGTCTGAGGTCCTAAGCGCTCTGGAGAAGGTTTTTATGAATGATCTCTGTACTTTGCTCCATTCATCTTTGCCTTGATCCTGACTAGTCTCCCAGTCCCTGCTGCTGAAAAACATCCCTACAGCATGATGCTGCCACTACCATGCTTCACCGTTGGGACGGTGCCAGGTTTCCTCCAGATGTGACACTTGGCATTCAGGCCAAAGAGTTCAATATTGGTTTCATCAGACCAGAGAATCTTGTTTCTCATGGTGTGAGAGTCTTTAGGTGCAAACTCCAAGCGGGCTGTCATGTGCCTTTTACTGAGGAGTGGCTTCCGTCTGGCCACTACCATAAAGGCAGAGATGGTTGTACTTCTGGAAGATTCTCCCATCTCCACAGAAAAACTCTCATGCTTTGTCAGAGTGACCATCGGATTCTTGGTCACCCTCCTGACCAAGTCCCTTGTCCCCCATTTCTCAGTTTGGCTGGGGAGCCAGCTCTAGGAAGAGTCTTGGTGGTTCCAAACTTATTCCATTTAAGAATGATGGAGACCGCTGTGTTCTTGCGGACCTTTAATGCTGCAGAATTTTTGGTACCCTTCCCCAGATCAGCTCCTTGACACAATCCTTTCTCGGAGCTCTAAGGACAATTCCTTCGACCTCATGGCTTGGTTTTTGCTCTGACATGCACTGTCAACTGTGGGACCTTTTTATATAGACAGGTGTGTGCCTTTCCAAATTATGTCCAATGAATTTAATTTACCACAGGTGGACTCCAATCAAATTGTAGAAACATCTCAAGGATGATCAATGGAAACAGGATGCACTTGAGCTCAATTTCGTATCTCATAGCAAAGTGTCTGAATACTTATTTAAAATGTTTTTGTTTTTTTTGCAAAAATGTCTAAACTTGTTTTTGCTTTGTCGTTATGGTTTATTGTGTGTAGATTGCTGAGGATTTTTTATTTAATCCATTTAAAATTAGGCTGTAACGTAACAAAATGTGGAAAAAGTCAAGGGGTCTGAATACTTTCCGAAGGCAAATGGGCAGTATTTTCGTTGCACTTATTTGAAATGCGTATATCAATTACGTTTGAGTATTATGTCATTTGTATGTCACTGGCCTGAACTACAGTCCAATGTACATGGCGACAACTCAATATTAGGAAGTTGTTCTTTTCAACAGTCCTGATAGAAAATTATATAGGGTCCATTTCTTAGAAAATAAGTTGAAATTGCAAAAAGTTTGGAATTCACATGTATTGGTTTGATTTGCAACTGCACAGGTCTGTCTATGGCTTTATTTCGTTTTTTTGGCTACTTGAAATGTATTTTGAAAATATATATTTATATATAAAAATGTATTTTGACAACAGTATTTTATTTTCCTACATTCTTTAGGGTATTTTATAACAAGATACATTTTGGTCTATCGTTGCCCATCTCTACAGTCATTCCATTTTTTCTTCAAATAAGGTCTTGTTTGGGGGTAGAGCTCAATAGAATAATACCTAGCATGCTTTGCAAGTGTTCATTTTTACATTCACATTTTGGTCATTTAGCATCCAGAGCGACTTAGTCAGTACATTTAACTAAAGTAAATAAACAACCACATGTCAAAGTTAAGGGGGTACTTCAAAAGTATTTTATTTTGATACATTGGTCTTTAGGATATTTTTTTGTAATTATATTTTGTAATCTTTGCCCTTCTCTGTATGACTTTTGTATTGTATTTACTGAAAGAAACATTCCACTGATTTTAAAAATATAGATATATATATAATGTGTGTGTGTGTGTGTAGGACTCTGAGAAATACGTGGAGCAGCTCCTCACCCTGTTCAACCGCTTCAGTAAACTGGTGAAGGATGCCTTTCAGGATGACCCTCGCTTCCTCACAGCCAGGGACAAGGTCAGCACAACGTTTGTCCAACATTGGTCCAACATTACCAATGAAGTCCAATGTTCCTTCAACGTTTGTCAAACATTGACACAACGCTGTCAGTTAATATATGCACAGTATATGCACTTGGTTGTCACTGCATAACCTAACCAATGCTTTTTTTCTTCAGGCTTACAAAGCAGTTGTGAACGACGCTACCATTTTTAAATTAGAACTACCGCTGAAGCAGAAAGGGTAAGAGACGCTCTGTGTCCTATTGTATGCCTTCATTTCTTCACTGAATTAAAGATGGATTCCTGCACACAGTTGAATGCTCCCACAGTTTTAGTGACGTTGCACTTGATAAAACTACGGTTGGGTGATCTTTTAGTTTTTTCACAACTGAAAAAAAAAAAAAACTCCAGAACTGTTAATTGCTTCATTAGTTAATGAGTGAACGTGTGTGTTTACAACACTGCTCTACTTCCTCTGTGCTGTCTGTCTGTCAGGGTGGGTCTAAAGACCCAGCCGGAGTCAAAGTGTCCAGAACTGCTGGCCAACTACTGTGACATGCTGCTGAGGAAAACCCCGCTCAGCAAGAAACTCACCTCCGAGGAGATCGAGGCCAAGCTCAAGGAAGTGGTATGTGGATGGGAGGAGTGTGTGTGTGTGTAATGATATGCAAGCTTTCCATATGGCTACAGCAACACTCGGATGCATGCACACTTCCTTCGGAAAGTATTCAGACCCCTTAACATTTTGTTACGTTACAGCCTTATTCTAGAATGTACGAAATCATTCCCCACCTCATCAATCTACACACAATACCCCTTAATGACAAAGAAAAAACTGTTTTGTAGACATTTTTGGCCCAACTTTCGGCCCAGTCTGAGAACCTGCTCCAGAGCGCTCAGAACTTCATCAAGTATCTCTCTGTACTTTGCTCCGTTCATCTTTGCCTTGATCCTGACTAGTCTCCCATTCCCTGCCGCTGAAAAACATCCCCACAGCATGATGCTGCCACCACCATACTTCACCGTAGGGATGGTGCCAGGTTTCTTCCAGACGTGACGCTTGGCATTCAGGCCAAAGAATTCAATCTTGGTTTCATCAGACCAGAGAATCTTGTTTCTCATGGTGTGAGAGTCTTTAGGTGCCCTTTGGCAGATCAGCGCCTTGAAACAATCCTGTCTCGGAGCTCTACGGACAATTCCTTCAACCTCATGGCTTGGTTTTTGCTCTGACATGCACTGTCAACTGTGGGACCTTTTTATATAGACAGGTGTGTGCCTTTCCAAATCACTTTTTAGAATAAGGCTGTAATGTAACAAAATGTGGAACATGTCAAGGGGTCTGAATACTTTCCGAAGGTGCTTTATGACGTACATCATTGTCTGTTTTTGTTTGTCAAAAGTACATCTCAAGTCAACAATTTTTCAGGTGAGTTTATCTGTGAAAAAACTGACTATGTTTTTTTTGTCAGACAAACATCCCTTGTCATTCATGCAGCAACAGATGACTCCCGTTAAAAAAACATTTGTCTCCATTTTCGGACACAAAATCAGAGTGAATATGTGGCCTTAGTTTGAGAAGAGCGTCTATCATGTTGCTTCGCCTATCCGCTTTTTTTCAGAGCTGCAAACACTTAAACGTTTGTTCTTTGGAAGGGACAATCTTAGCTGGGTCGTGTTCATTAGACCCCAAACAGAAGAAAATGGACTGAAACAGGGAGGGACTACTTAAACTTGTCCAATAAAAAACACTTGTTTTCCGTTGCAAAACATTTTGCTACGGTGTGCAGTAATAAATACCCTGATTGCACAGTGGTGTTCTGTGTGTGTGTTATCCTGCAGTTGCTGGTGTTGAAGTACGTGCAGAACAAAGACGTGTTCATGCGCTACCACAAAGCCCATCTGACGCGACGCCTCATCCTGGACATCTCCGCCGACAGCGAAATCGAGGAGAACATGGTGGAGTGGCTAAGGGTATGACATGTGCGTGTCTGTATGATTGACTAGCTACAATTACACCACTTCTCCAATTACCTCTAACCTTGCTTACAGGAGGTAGGCATGCCCGCAGACTACGTGAATAAGCTGGCCCGGATGTTCCAGGACATCAAGGTGTCCGAGGATCTCAACCAGAACTTCAAAGAGTGTCACAAACACAACAAGCTGGCCCTATCAGGTAAACCAGGTAGCTGTATTTACCTAATATAATATATATGCCATTTAGCAGACACTTTTATCCAAAACAACTTACAACGGTGAATGCATAAATGTTCGTATTGCTGGCCCTAGCTGGAATCGAACCCGTGTAACTGTATGTTTGGGTGTTTGGTGTAGGTGGCTGGATTAGACCTAGTGAAAAGTAATACAAATGCTATTGATACAGTCCTGTTTGGGATTCTGCTTTGAGTTTGCACTTTTAGGACTATTCCACTGACTCCGTTGTACCAGAAAAGTACTTGAAAGGGTATATTATAGAATGAAACAGGAAACTAGAATGGACATACGCTTTTTAGCAACTTGCCAAAAAATGACGGCCATCTTAGTCAGGGAATCGGTCATTCTAGAAACAAATATATTGTTTCTAGAACAATTAATAAGTAGTTATACTAGTATATTATGTATCTCTATGGGGTGTATATTAGACATAATGGATTTGAACTCGGGTGTATTTCCTTTCTCCCCCTTCCTTCCCCTCTTGTGCAGCGGACTCTGTCAACATCAAGATCCTGAATGCCGGGGCGTGGTCTCGAAGCTCAGAGAAGGTGTTTGTGTCACTGCCCACTGAGCTGGAGGATCTGATCCCCGAGGTGGAGGACTTCTACAAGAAGAACCACAGCGGCAGGAAACTGCACTGGCACCACCTCATGTCCAATGGCATTGTGAGTGTAGAGCATGTAGCAGGCACCCTCCTCTCTGTCCAGACCCTAGAGATCCTATAATTCATTCTATGTTCTCTGTGTAATTCTATCCAGATCACCTTTAAGAACGAGGTGGGACAGTACGACCTAGAGGTGACCACCTTCCAGCTGGCCGTGCTGTTTGCCTGGAACCAGAGGCCCCGGGAGAGGATCAGCTTTGAGAACCTCAAGCTGGCCACGGAGCTGCCTGACGCTGAGCTCCGACGCACCCTATGGGTAAGGCACGGTGTCAATGGATAGATAGAGGTCAAAGGGTTAGCTATCGCAAGGATTAAGGATGCAAGATTCCTCTAACATTCCCAAAATTACCATGTTTCCCCGAAATATTAGTAGAAGGAATTCCATATTTGTTGCATATTCCTGCTTGATTCCTGCAATCTTCCAACTAGGTTTGGTGGAAAACCTGGGAAAGTTACTAGAAAAAAACTTCTGCTAACCACAGCGTTTTATTAATTTGATATGCAACAAACACTAAAGTAAAAAGGAATCTCCGCACACTCAGGATCAATGCACAATTTAAAATGTACTCTATATACACAAAGTAATGTGGACACCCCTTCAAATTAGTGGATTTGGCTATTTCTGCCACACCCCTTTTGCCCTGCTAGAGCTGCCCGGTCAACTGTAAGTGCTGTTATTGTGAAGTGGAAACGTGTAGGAGCAACAAAAGCTCAGCCGCAAAGTGGTAGGCCACAGAAGCTCACAGAACGGGACCGCAGAGTGCTGAAGCGCATATCGTCTATCCTCGTCGGGAGCTTCATGAAATGGGTTTCCATGACCGAGCAGCCGCACGTACACAAGCCTAAGATCACCATGCGCAATGCCAAGCGTTGGCTAGAGTGGCGTAAAGCTCGCCACCATTGGACTCTGGAGCAGTGAAAACGCATTCTCTGGAGTGATGAATCACGCTTCACCATCTGGCAGTCCGACGTACTAATCTGTGTTTGGTGGATACAAGGAGAACGCTACCTGCCTTAATCCATAGGGTCAACTGTAAAGTTTGGTGGAGGAGGAATTATAGCCTGGGGCTGTTTTTCATGGTTCGGGCTAGACCCCTTAGTTCCGGTGAAGGGAAATCTTAATGCTATAGCATACAGTGACATTCTAGATGATTCTGTGCTTCCAGCTTTGCGGCAACAGTTTGGGGAAGGCCCTTTCCTGTTTCTTCAGCATGACAATGCCCCCGTGAACAAAGCGAGGTCCATACAGAATTGTTTTGTTGACCGGCGTGGAAGGACTTGACTGGCCTGCACAGAGCCCTGACCTCAACCTCATCGAACACCTTTGGGATGAATTGGAATGCCGACTGCGAGCCAGGCCTAATCGCCCAACATCAGTGCCTGACCTCACTAATGCTCTTGTGGCTGAATGGAAGCAAGTCCCCGCAGAAATGTAAGAACATCTGGTAGAAAGCCTTCCCAGAAGAGTAGAGGCTGTTTTTAGCAGCAAAGGGGAGACCAACTCCATATTAATGCCCATGATTTTGGAATGAGATGTTTGACAATCAGGTGTCCACATACTTTTGGTCATGTAGTGTATTGAGCTTTTGGTCGTCAGACCATCAGAGCCGAAACAAACACAATGACAGAGGCAACACATAGGCAACGTGCTTCAATGCAATCAGACATGATGAGCAACACCTGTGTACAAAAACAAACGCCAGGAGACATTTTATTGTTTTAGTATATATTTTTGACATTTTATTTTCATTTTTTTAAATTAAATGTTTACATAATGCATAAACACTTAACAGGTGTTAATACCAGGAGAAGCCTCAAACGAAACATATTAGAGCATGACCCTCATGTCTAAATCCTCATTAAGCCCTGATGGATGTGAAGTGCCAAGCATATAAATCCAAAAGAGTTCCCTTTGGTACGGCTTTTTCTCAATGTTCCCTCCTCTGGGTGAAGGTTAAACTTTTTCAATACTCTGAAAATGTAAAGAGGAGACAATGTGAACAGGTATTGAAGTGGCAGGCAACAGGGTAATTTTCACCATTATGCCTTATGGTGTTCTTATGTACACTAATTCTTTGCTTAAGGCACATAGAGGTTTTCCCATATTCAACAAACACACCCTGAAGCTCCTCTGCAGATTCCATATGACCATAACTATTAGTACTTTTTATTAGCATTTTTCATCGACTGTTAACGTCTGCTATGTCTCAACCTCCTAAACTCCTCACAGCTAATTTGTTTTTATTTTTTTATTACACATTTAAGTGTACTGACTAGTCTCTCCTCCTTACCTCTTTCTATTTCTCTCTCTCCTTTTCCTACAGTCCCTGGTAGCGTTCCCCAAGCTAAAGCGGCAGGTGTTGTTCTACGACCCCGTGGTGGGCTCGCCCAAAGACTTTGCAGAGGGCACACTCTTCTACGTCAACCAGGAGTTCTCACTAATGTAAGTGTTCTGTAATGTAAGTGTTGGCTAATATAAGTGTTCACTAATCTATGTGTGACAGGCTGGGGTTTACAACCAGGCTTTCCACCGCCACGCCACAGAGATTACTCTTTGGGCTGGCTTTACTTATCTTACAGGTTGAATTTGAAGTTAGAGGTTGTCATGTATCTTGTACGTGGCACAAAAATGACACTAGTTCCAGCTCTAAATAGTGTGTCTGTGTCCAGAAAAAACTCCAAGGTCCAAAAGAGGGGGAAGATCAACCTGATTGGCCGACTTCAGCTCACCACGGAGCGAATGAGGGAGGAGGAGAACGAGGGAATTGTCCAGCTCAGGATATTGAGAACACAGGTACTATATAAGGGCTTCCTATTGACAGGTCATCATTGCAAATAAGAATTTTGGGTTTTCTCACGTCCTCCTTCGTCGTCTTCTCAACGCACATTGGGGCAGAAGATCTGAGGTTTCGCCCCTTGCTCTTCTCCAATGCATTTAGAGGAGGCAAGGAGGGTGAAAATCAGTTGAGATTCACTCTCTCTCCCTTGTCACTCCCTTTCCAGGAGGCCATCATCCAGATCATGAAGATGAGGAAGAGGATCACCAACGCCCAGCTGCAGACGGAGCTGGTGGAGATCCTCAAAAACATGTTCCTACCCCAGAAGAAGATGATCAAGGAGCAGATGGAGTGGCTCATCGAGCACAAGTACATCAAGCGCGATGAGACTGATCTCAACACCTTCCTCTACATGGCGTAGCGGTGTTGACAACGTTTAATTGTGGTGACAACGTGTAATGGTGGTGACTTTGGGGGTTCTTCATCAGGCCTGATGGACAATATAATATTTTTAGGCCCGACCCTCTTTGGAAAAAAATATCTTTGGTTCGTGAGGGTTCAAGCCTGATGCACAATAGAATATTTCCAGGCTGACCTCCCTTTGATAAACAAATTATCTGTTGCATGGGGAAATGCAGACTTGATTTATGACAGCGTTACAGAAATGTATAAAAGGAGGAGTTTGTGTGGGGAAATTAAAGGGTAAGAAAGAAAATGAGTTTGAGCTTCTCAGCGGGAGTCGACACCCACTGAGTTTTCAGTTCTCGTTTTTGGCTAGAAGGCGTTTCCTAGTCTGTAGACAGGACATGGTTGGTGGTTGTGAAAGGTCTCTGTTGCAATGCGTCCTCCTCCCTGTCGACAAACCACCACGCAGACCACACCCCCTCTCCCACCCCATCCATGATCACCCCACCACCATTGGAGTACCATTGGTTGGTGTTGGGTATCTCTAACGACATGGCAAGAAATAGGAAAACCGTTAGAAGAAGCTCCGTTTCCCTCCATATCTAAAGTCCAAGTTTTGAGCCAGGCCAACACTTCACCGGACCTCTTCAACAGAACGAGTTGTGTCCCCTGGCAGCTGTCTGAGCCAAGCTGTCGGCCATGTTTTTTGTGGCCACTGGTGGTGACAAACAAAGCACTAAAGACAATGACTCTCTGCTGTCACATATGTGACGCCGTTCTTGGACATTCAGGGTTGGTTTCCCGGGCCCAGACTAAGACTAGTCCTGGGTTTAAAAAATATTTCTCAATAGATTATCTCCATTGAAAGTGCACTTTAGTCCAGAACGAGGCTTATCCTGGGTCGGGGAAACCTTCTCAACAGTATGTTATATTTCAGAAACTGTTTTCACAAAAGAGACGGACTGTGGACTATTAGTTCCCAGTTCCAAATCGACCCCAAGCATTCTACCCCTGGGCACTTGTCTTGCAAATTTTGACAAGATCTGATAAGTGCACGTGATAGACTTGGTGGAGCTCTATCAGAAAGCAAGGTGGAGTAATCACCATATTGGTGGACGCTCATATTCAATCTCTTCAGATCTACAGGAAGAGTTTAAGCATAGCTGTTAGCGGTCGGTTTAGAATTAGGCCAATGTCACCTTTTCCGGATCTTTACCCCTCATTTCTGCAGGCTGCCTGAGCTAAGCCTCTGGGGGAAGAGGGGTCGTGTGTATTATATGGTAATAACTAGCTCTGGTCCAGAGCGTTTAAGTACGGCTCGCTGATGCTGAACTTGCACGGCATTAGCAAGTCACACGTAAACACCCTGGACCAGAGCTAGGTAATAGCCAGAACCATATATAAAGATCTGTTTATATATAACCGTATCTTTATACATAGCTCTGATGGTAACTACTACAATACAGAGCTAACTAAAGGAGTGTACATAAAGATGTTAATAATGAGATGATGAAATAAACAGCACCTTATTATAAAACGTTGTATGAACTTTGTCATTCGACCCTGGGCTACTTCCCAAAGCAGGATAAACTTTCAGATAACTGTTAATTTTCTGGCATATGCTAGTTACTGTCCATTGTTGCTGTGTGGCACTGACTAATTCCGATTCCACCGCTGTCCACTTGAGTGGTGCTGAATCTCTGATTTGCGGAGGTTGCAGCTGGTTTGTAAAGGAAGCTGATGTTGAGTACTAGTATGGCAGGGTGGGTGAGGCATTTGGCAAATGGAGTCCTTTGAAAAGATTGAGGGAAGTTATGGGTAACTAATGTATCATGCTTTGTGAACTGAAATGCCTCCCTACCGCAGGTTCAAATCATCTGTGTGCAACATGGTGTACCCTAAACCTAGACAAGAATACTACAGGTAACATGACTATATATGGTCGGGGGTGAATCCTAATAATCGCTTTCCTCCTGAAGTGTGCACTCGTTCACTACTTGACACAAATTTAAAAGCATTTGATTGGCTCTAGAGGGAGTTGGCATAGACCAGTAATGTCCATTCAAATCCATGAAGGGAAGTGAATAAGTGCACACTTCGGGAGAAAGGAGCGCTATCTGGGATGCTTCCTTGGTCCCTCGCTCCATCGGTTTATACCAGTCCATTTATTCTGTTGCACATCGTAGTCACGTGAGTGTAACAAACAATTTCCAATTCAGGGATTAAATTTCTTAGCAATCCTCATCCATTGCATATATCCGACATGACCAATACCTTATTGAAGACATTTCCCGCATAATGTTTTCAGACTGAGGACACTGCGTAGGCGAATAAGCCTGCATAATAAGATTGGCACTTAGATGGTGGGTTCAAAGGATCTCAGCTTTGTTTCCCTCGGCCACCACGGCATAATTGCATACTCATCGCACGGGAAATAATGTACAGTATTGTATTTAAGTGTGTGTGTGGGGAGACACCGACGCCGCACATACTCAGTCCGCAGCTCAGCCTGCTGCTCCTCGTAGGCTCCTCCCTGGCGTGCGCGTGAGGAGAGAGGAGACCGAGATCCGCAAGCGGTTCAGAGGGGGGGGGTGCGTCGCGCAGGCAGGACCGAGGAGGAATCACCACAGCCCCGGCCGGGACTGCCAGACCCGACCCGCTGGATCCCTGGAGGAACGGAGAGAACACGTCGCCCAAGGGAGAGGAGCTCTGTTCAGGTAACAGTGGAAAACAACACCGCCTCAGTCGCATTAGGGACCTCAGGTGCTGCTGTTGTAATCCGCGCAATACGCGTTGATGGCTGTGTGGTGAAGAGGGGATGAGGAGACTGCGACTGTGGTTGGAAAGAAAATACAGTAGGTTAGGCATGCGAGCTGCTGTCGCGACGTGTGTTGTCCTCAAAGCACGGGAGACATGATCCCATTTACGCCTCGCCGAGCTGCATTCAGTTCACTAAGCGTTCCGCTCGAGGGGGCAATTTGACCGGTCGCGTGCTGTGGGCTACCGCGCGCGACGGAAGCTGTGCATGATGCGTTTACCAGCCAGGGTTTGCGCTGTCCACAATAGGCGACAGAATAACAACATATTATCCCATAAAAGAATAGCCTATCCCTGTAGTTGAAGTAGCCTACTGCAACCGTGATTTCTAGTAAAACCCTATTTTCTTATTTATGTCATCCAGCAGGGTTCGCGCTTTATTTGACAATCGATTTATTTCAGAAGAATGCATTGCTAGCTTGCTCCTCCGGAGATGCGATGACCAAGTTGGGAATTGTCGGATTTTGAGACCAACACCCACGCGCATCCCATCGTCTCCCTTAGCTACCAGAAGCAGCTGCTCCCAAATTATAAGCTTATTGTTATAATTTTAATGTTTTACACCGAAAATCCCAAACCTGAACAGTTACATACAGACTTGAGTAAATGCCCTACTGTTATTGGCAAATGTATATCAATGGCCAGATCTAATGCAGAACACCAACAATCCTTTGAAAAATAAGAAATATCTACTATAAACCTGACTGCCTTAAATTGTCATATGCTAGCCATTTGTCAAACCATATGTCATCTGACAGATGTTGAATAACATAACACTAACTCCCTTGCTGATTCTTATATGTAGGTCTATGTGAAACCATATACTGGATGAAAGCTCTCTCTCATGTAAGTAGCCAATCTTTCCAATAATGCACTCTTTTAGTAATTAATCATATAGGCAAGCCTTTTAGTTATAGACAATTATGATGCCTTAGTTACAAGGTAATCCCATGGCTGGTGGTTTAGGAGAGACTGTTGAGGATGATGAAACAGTACGTTCAGATAGAAATGTGTTGTGTAGAGCAGAAATTGTCTTTCAGATAGAAATAGGGAACCATGTCTGCTCGATTCATTCTTTTTCTATCTGCAACCTTCAGAACATTTAACATCACTGAATAAACCCCTGGTGTCAGATGCATGGATTGGCCAGCTAGTGGCTGGCTAAAGGATACTGCAGAGAGGAAGAAAGGATGGCATGATGCTGCTGGCTGGGATAGCCCTCCTCATAACACATTCATGGAGAGGGAGGGGCAAGGGGAAGGCCCTGGCTGCCTGTGGTGCACCCCTCCACCAGCCAACCAGTGCAGATATCCTCTTAGTTGTTTTATTTCTTTCTCTCTGCGCTACCACAGTCAGGGATGGAAAGAGAGATTCCCCTATTTCTATCTCTCTGTACATTACCACACCACCAAAGAGAAAGAGGGGGATCTCCCTTCCCATTTCTCTTGCTCTCTCTCTCGTCCCACCCCTCTGTCTGTCTTTTTCGGTCTTTCTCGGTCTTGATGTTCTAGTAGTCTATCAAATTTACCCTTGCAACGAGGAACTATATATGTGCGTTTTTCATTTTCACATGATTACTGATTTTGTGTATCAGGAGTTTATTGTAAAATAGAAATGTTCTGTACATGTCAGTTCATAGTTGTATGTAATATCAACATTCTGAATGATTCATATTGACTACAACTCAAAATATCAAGCATATGGGACTATCTGCAAAAAGATGATTCTGCGATAATTGGCTTTAAAGTTCAATCTTGTATTCTCTTTAATTTAACAACATGATTTGGGGTATTTAGACTACTATGGTAGAGAACATTGAACAGAACAAGGCTATGCTAATAACTACATTTTGACTAAAATGCAGATAGAACCTTATAGTACCAAGCTCTCTCTGTCATCACCAACATTTCCAAAACGGAGATAGGACTATATGGTTTTTCGTTGCAAAAACAAGATGGTACTTTGAGAAACGTGTTTCTGTGTGAAGGTTAAGTTAAATAAAATAAATGAAGAGTATTATAGTATATACCTAGTCCAGTTTGGAGGGATTTAGATGTTTTTTTTCTTCATCTAGTTCTAAATCTGTTCTAAAGTTGTTCAAATCAAATGTTATTTGTCACATGCGCTGTACACAACAGGTGTAGTAGACCTTACAGTGAAATGCTTAATTACAAGCCCTTAAAACCTCTACAGGATCAGTGTCCCCCCTGCGGGATGGTTGAGCTAATGTAGTCTAATGTGATTAGCATGAGGTTGTAAGAAACCCCCAAAAATCCCAGGACATAGACATACAGTATCTGATATGGGCAGAAAGCTTAAATTCTTGTTTGTCTAACTGCGCTGTCTAATTTACAGTAGCTATTACAGTGAAATAATACCATGCTATTGTTTGATGAGAGTGCACAATTATGAACTTGAAAATGTATTAATAAACCAATTAGGCACATTTGGGCAGTCTTGATACAACAGTTTGAACAGATATACAGTGGTTCATTGGATCAGTCTAAAACTGTGCACATTCACTGCTGCCATCTAGTGGCCAAAGTCTACATTGCGCCTGTGCTGGAATAATACATTATGGCCTTTCTCTTGCCTTTAAAAGATGAAGGTACAATTATTTCTTTTTAAATTAAACATATGTTTTTTTATTAGTATTATCTTTTTACCGGATCTAATGTGTTATTCTCCTACATTCATTTCACATTTCCACACACTTCAAAGTGTTTCCTTTCAAATGATATCAAGAACATGCATATCCTTGCTTCAGGTCCTGAGCTACAGGCATTTAGATTTGGGTATGTCATTTAAGCTGAAACTTGAAAAAAAGGGGCAAATCCTTAAGAAAAAAAAACTTTTTTCTGAGTAGCCATTTGATTAGCTGTTCACGAGTCTTATGGCTTGGGGGTAGAAGCTGTTAAGAAACCTTTTGGACCTAGACTTGGCGCTCCTGTACCGCCTGCCGTGCGGTAGCAGAGAGAACAGTCTATGACTAGGGTGGCTGGAGTCTTTGACAATATTTAGGGCCTTACTCTGACACCGCCTGGTATAAAGATCCTGGATAGCAGGAAGCTTGGCCCCAGTGATGTACTGGGCCATACGCATTACTCTCTAATGCCTTGTGGTCGGAGGCCGAACAGTTGCCATATCAGGCAGGGATGCAACCAGTCCGGATGCTCTCGATAGTCCAGCTGTAGAACTTTTTTAGGATCTGAGGACCCATGCCAAATGTTTTCAGTCTCCTAAGGGGGAATAGGTTTGTCGTGCCTTCTTCACGACTGTCTTAGTGTGTTTGAACTATGATAGTTTGTTGGTGATGTGGACACCAAGGAACTTGAAGCTCTCAACCTGCTCCACTGCAGCTACGTCAATATTGGGTGCGTGCTCATTCCTCCTTTTCCTGTAGTCCACAATGATCTCCTTTGTCTTGGTCACTTTGAGAGGTTGTTATCCTGGCACCACACAGCCAGGTCTCTGACCTCCTCCCTATAGGCTGTCTCATACTTGTCGGTGATCAGGCTGTTGTATCGTCTGCAAACTTAATGATTGGTGTTGGAGTCGTGCCTGGCCGTGCAGTCATGAGTGAACAAGGAGTACAGGAGGGGACTGAACACACAACCCTGAGGGGCCCCCGTGTTGAGGATCAGTGTGGCGGATGTGTTGTTACCTACCCTTACCACCAGGGGGTGGTCCGTTAGGAAGTCCAGGATCCAGTTACAGAGGGAGGTGTTTAGTCCCAGGTTCCTTAGCTTAGTGATGAGCTTTGAGGGCACTATGGTGTTGAACGCTGAGCTGTAGTCAATGAATAGCATTCTCATGTAGGTGTTCCTTTTGTCCTGGTGGGAAAGGGCAGTGTGGAGTGCAATAGAGATTGCATGATCTGTTGGGGCGGTATGCAAATTGGAGTGGGTCTAGGGTTTCTGAGATAATGGTGTTGATGTGAGCCATGAGCAGCCTTTCAAAGCACTTCATGGCTACAGACGTGAGTGCCATAGGTCGGTAGTCATTTAGGCCGGTTACCTTAGTGTTCTTGGGCACAGGGACTATGGTGGTCTGCTTGAAACATGTTGGTATTACAGACTCAGTCAGGGACAGGTTGAAAATGTCAGTGAAGGCACTTGCCAGTTTGTCAGCGTATGCTCGGAGTGCACGTCCTGGTAATCCGTCTGGCCCTGCGGCCTTGTGAATGTTGACCTGTTTAAAGGTCTTACTCACATCGGCTAAAGAGAGTGTGATCACAGTCGTCCGGAACAGCTAATGCTCTCATGCATGCTTCAGTGTTGCTTACCTCGAGCGAGCATAGAAGTAATTTAGCTCGTCTGGTATGCTCGTGTCACTGGGAAGCTCGCAGCTGTGCTTCCCTTTTGTAGTCTGTAATAGTTTGCAAGCCCTGCCACATCCGACGAGTGTCGGAGCCGGTGTAGTATAATTCAATCTTAGTCCTGTATTGACGCTTTGCCTGTTTGATGGTTCGTCGGAGGGCATAGCAGGATTCCTTATAAGCGTCCCGCTCCTTGAAAGCGGCAGCTCTACCCTTTAGCTTAGTGCGGCCTACCTGTAATCCATGGATTCTGGTTGGGGTATGTACGTACAGTCACTGTGGGGACCACGTCCTTGATGCACTTATTGATGAATATTATTAAGGATCTCTTCCTGAGGTCCAGAAACATTAAGGCAGTTACAGTGAATTCAGAAAGTATTCAGACCCCTTGACTTTTTCCACATTTTGTTGTATTACAGCCTTATTGTAAAATGTATTATTGTTTTTCTTCCCTCATCAATCTACACACAACACGCCATAATGACAAAGTAAATGCCAAGAGTATGCAAAGCTGTCATCCAGGCAAAGGGTGGCTATTTGAAGAATCTCAAATAGAAAATATATTTTGACTTTTTTTTGTTACTACATGATTCCATATGTGTTATTTCATAGTGTTGATGTCTTCACTATTATTCTACAATGTAGAAAATAGTAAAAATTAAGAAAAACCCTTGAATGAGTAGGTGTTCTAAAACTTTTTACCGGTAGTGTGTATAAAATATTACATGACATTACATTTCATAACAGTTTACCAAATGCATTTAGTGTGTTCCCTCAGGCCTCTACACCACTATCACATATTTACAATACAACATCCATGTGTAAGTGTGTGTTGAATGCGTGTCTTATGGTGTCTGTGCCTGTGTGTGTGTGTGTCTCTTCAGTCCCCGCTGTTCCATAAGGTTTTTCATATCTCATTTTACTGCTGACATCAGTTGTGGAGTAGAGTTCCATGTAGTCATGGCTCTATGTAGTAGTGTACGCCTCCCATAGTCTGTTCTTGACTTGGGGATTGTGAAGAGACCTTTTGTGGCATGTCTTGTGGGGTATGCACGGGTGTCCAAACTGTGCTAGTAGTTTAAACGGACACCTTGGTGAATTCAGCATTTCAGCACTTACAAAAACAAGTAGTGATGAAGTCAATCTCTCCTCCACTTTGAGCCATGAGAGATTTACATGCATGTTATTGTTAGCTCTCCATGTACATTTAAGGGCCAGAACAGTAGTCCAGGTGCGACAAAACTAGAGCCTGCCTAGTTGATAATGTTGTTAAAAAGGCAGAGCAGCTCTTTTTTATGGACAGACTTCTCCCAATTTTACATACTGTTGTATCAACATGTTTTGACCATGACCGTTTACAATCCACGGTTACTTCAAGCAGTTTAGTCACCTCAACTCAATTTCCACATTATTTATTACAAGATTTAGTTATGTTTAGGGTTTAGTGAATTATTTGTCCCAAATACAATGCTTTTAGTTTTTGAAATATTTAGGACTAACTTATTCCTTGCCATCCATTTTGAAACTAACTACAGCTTTTTGTTAAGTGTTGCAGTTATTTCAATCGCTGTAGTAGCTGACATGTATACCTGTAGACACACTTGCTTTACTCAAGGCCAGTGGCATGTCATTAGTAAAGATTGAAAAAGTAAGGTGTCTAGACATGATTCTACCTGGATTATGTTGGAGAGGCTTCCATTAAAAATTGCGCAACATTTGCCCATTATTCTTTTAAAAATTCTTCAAGCTCTGTCAAATTGGTTGTTGATCATTGCTAGACAACCGTTTTTCAGATCTTACAATACATTTAAGTAGATTTAAGCCAAAATTTTAACTCAACCATTCATGAACATTCACTGTCTTCTTGGTAAGCAAGTGTAGATTTGACCTTTTTAAGGTTATTGTCCTGCTGAAAGGTGAATTCATCTCCCAGCGTTTGGTGAAAAGCAGACTGAACCAGGTTTTCCTCTAGGATTTTGCCTGTGATTAGCTCCATTCCGTTTATTTTTTGTCTGAAAAAAATTCCCGGTCCAATTACAAGCATAACAATAACATGATGCAGCCACCACTATGCTTGTGAATATGGAGAGTGGTACTCAGTAGTATGTTTGAGGCAAATCCAATACAACAATTTGCTTTCAGAAAAAAGGTTAATTGCTTTGCCCCATTTTTTGCAGTATTACATTAGTGCATTGTTGCAAACAGGATGGATGTTTTGAAATATTTGTATTCTGTACAGGCTTCCATCTTTTCACTGTCAGTTAGGTTAGTATTGTGGAGTAACTACAATGTTGTTGGTCTGTCCTCAGTTTTCTCCTGTCACAGCCATTAAACTATGTAACTGTTTTAAAGTCACCATTGGCCTCATGGGGAAATCCTTGAGCGGTTTCCCCCCCTCTCCGGCAACTGAGTTAGGAAAGACGCCTGTATCTTTGTAGTGATTTGATATATTGATACACCATCCAAAGTGTAATGAATAACTTCACCATGCTCAAAGGAATATTCAATGTATGCTTTTTTTACCCATCTACTTAAAGGTGCCTTTCTTTGAGGCATTGGAAAACCTCCCTGGTCTTTGTGGTTGAATCTGTGTTTGAAATTCACTGCTCGACTGAGGGATCTTACAGATAATTGTACGTGTGGGGTACAGAGATGAAGTCTTCAAAAAACATGTTAAACACAATTATTGCACACAGAGTGAGTCTATGCAGTTTATACTGAACAAAAATATAAACTCAACATTTAAAGTGCTGGTGCCATGTTTCATGAGCTGAAATAAAAGATCCCTGAAATGTTCCATACGCACAAAAGCTTATTTCTCTCATTTTGTGCACAAATTTGTTTACATCCCTGTTAGTGATTATTTCTCCTTTGCCAAGATTTTTTGTCCTTTGCCAAGATAACTTTTTTTTTAAATGGAACCTTTTCTTTAACTAGGCAAATCAGTTAAGAACAAATTCTTATTTACAATGACGGCCTACTGGGGAACATTGGGTTAACTGCCTTGTTCAGGGGCAGAATGACAGATTTGTACCTTGTCAGCACAGGGATTCGATCCAGCAACCTTTGGGTTACTGGCCCAATGCTCTAAACACTAGGCTACCTGCCACCCCAAAATAATTCCGCCAAGATAATCCATCCACCTGACAGGTGTGGCATATCAAGAAGCTGATTAAACAGCATGGTATTGTCACCAATATTGTTGGTGACAATAAAAGGCCACTAAAATGCCACAGATGTCGCAAGTTTTAATGGAGCATGCAATTGGCATGCTGACTGCAGGAATGTCCGCCAGAGCTGTTGCAAGATCATTTAATGTTAATTTCTCTACCATAAGCCGCTTGCAACGTCGTATTAGACAATTTGGCAGTACGTCCAACCAGCCTCACAACCACAGAACACTTGTAACCTCTGTGGTGGTAATTCTAACCAAAAGGAGAAGAGACTGTGTTCTTCAAAACAACTTTATTAAAAGATTTGAAAAAATGGAGCAGTTAACTATGCACTTCAACAGTTGTGCAGTTTAAGGCCCAACGAACAGTGTCTCAACTTTTATAGAGAAGTACATCCTTTTTGTATATGTTGCAGTCAGCAGATAGTGTGTAAAAGACAATTAGTTGTCTGTGCAGATTTAAGAAAGCTTGAGGGTTCAACCGTCTAACTGCCTTCACAACAGTAAACACTATAATATGCTCCTTTCTGCAAGTTTCCATACGTGTGACTTCCTGTATGTAGTAAACCCATGGGATGGCACATGCTACGGTCGCATCCAAACGGATCTTGGCTATACGCCCAGTCTTATGACTAAGTCACACAAAGACAAGTTTGTGTGAGGTTGGAAAAAACACTATGTTACGGATACAAGTGTTCTGTGTGTATCCTGTGTATTTCTTTTCTCTCCTTCTCCCCTACTCACAGGTGACAATAATCATTTCCCAATCAGTCATCAATCAGTCGCTAATCAGAAGACACCTGCTCCTTTTCCCTTACCCAATCACGGTCCCTTTCCCTTGGTTTAAAACCCCTGTCAGTTGTTTTCTCCCCAGCTCAATCTCTTTTGTAAATGCCTTCTGTCTGTAGATCGCTTGTGTGTTTTGCATCTACAGGTCACTTTGTCCCCACCTGTGAGTATTGTTTTGGTTATGGTGTTTGAGTGTTTGTTTGATGGTGGGAAAAGGGGGTAACCAGACAAGTCGCCCTTGGGCATACACTACCCGTAGGTAAACTTTGTTATATAAACACTAGTTAGAACTGGGCGGACCACCCCCTGTATTTTTGGTTAGTTAGTTAGCTGTTTGTGAAGTAGGCTAGTCTAGTTTAGGGGTGTTTTTGGATTATTCTTTCATTCCTTGGGTCCCGCTCAGCCCCTTTTCCTGCTCCCCCCATTACCGTGTGTTTATAAATAAACCTTGAGTGTTTGACGGTAGTAATTTAGTTGTCTGTGGTTATTTTAGTTCTCACTGTTACGTTGTCACTATAATAATTTGCATGAGTTGTGTTACGGGTCCCATTACCATCCCCCCTAGATTGTCGGGCCAAAGGGATTCGTAACATAAGTGGGGGCTCATCCGGGATCTGTCTTTATTGACACCCATACCGCTTATGCAAATTGTTGTAGTGGTATAGTTCAGTGTTGAGCGCTGTAGCTGAAGTAGCATTAGTGTTTGCTATTTTGTTGGCTCTTGTGTGGTAGTTCAAGATGGCTACTTTTGATTTGAAGTCCTTTTTGGATAACCCTTCGTGGGAGGTTTTTGATAGATGTCGTAGGGTAGATTTAATGACCTTGGCTGACCATTATTCGGTATCGATTCCGCCGGGTTTAGTTAAAGCGGAGGTTAAACAACTAGTGTTAAATGTTTTGTTGGAAGAGCAGGTGCTTGTATTACCGCTGCCTGAGCCTACTACCCCTGTAGGGGATGTTGCTGCTCCTCTAAGCCCAGTGGTGTCTGAGGGCGAGGCTAAAGCACCTGCCACATTGCCCCGTTTTGATCCACTCTCCCCACTTTCAACCGGTGATGCCAGGAGGGATGTCCGTTCCATACAGTTCCAACTGGAGGCGGAAGAGAGAGCCCAAATTAGGCGAGAGACTCTCCAGTTGGAGATGTGTAAAATTGAGACAGAAAAAGAGGAAAGGCGAGAACAGCGGCAGATGGAGTTAAAAATGCGCCAGATGGAACTGGAGGCAGAGACAGCGAGGCTAGCCTTCGTGCCTGCAGTGACTGTTAGTGAGGCGTCCTCACCAGCTGTAGCTTCCAACACTTTTGACATTAGTAGGCAGATTGCCTTAGTACCTTTGTTCAGAGAGTCAGAGGTTGACTCCTATTTTTGTGTATTTGAACGAATAGCCGTAGCATTGAAGTGGCCTAAAGAGGTATGGTGCCTATTACTTCAGTGTAAATTAACTGGTAAAGGCCAAGAGGTTTTGTCAGCGCTACCTCTTGAAGACAGTTTAAATTATGAAGTGGTCAAAGCTACTGTTCTTCGCGCATATGAGCTTGTGCCTGAGGCATACCGACAGAGATTTAGGTCTCATAAGAAGTCTTCTAGTAAGACTTATGTGGAATTTGCTAGAGAGAAGGGAAATCTGTTTGATAAATGGCATGCTGCTAGTAAGGTAACTGATTTCAACTCTCTCCGGGAGTTAATTTTGTTGGAAGAGTTTAAAAAGTGCTTACCTGAACGCATTGTAGTGTACCTAAACGAACAGAAAGTATCCTCCCTGTCAGAAGCGTCTGTGTTGGCAGACGAGTTTGTGTTGACGCACAAGAGTGTGTTTTCGGCTCATACTGAGAGTAGAGTTACAGAATTGCCTACTTATAGCCCTAGTCGGCCAGCAGTATATCAAGCACGCCAGAAAAATGAGCGTCCCTGTTTCTATTGTCATAAGGTGGGACATATGATTAATGATTGCTTCCTGCTAAAACGTAAACAAGGGATGCCTCTTCGTGCCAAGCCACCAACAGGTGTTGGTCTAATTCGTACGGTTGTGAGGTCTGAAACGAAACAGGTGCCTAAGGGTAAATGTATTTTGGAAGACCCAGTCCCCGACCGTAGTTATGAACCGTTCATTTTCGAGGGTTTTGTGTCCCTAGCGAATGACGACGCGTCTCGGCTTCCGGTTAAAATCCTTAGAGATACTGGTGCGGCGCAGTCGTTTATATTGTCTGATGTGTTGCCCTTATCCGACGATACATACTGTGGTTCCAGTGTGTTAGTTCAGGGTATTGAAATGGGTTTTGTTCCAGTGCCATTGCACTTTGTGAAAGTACACTGAGTTAATCAGTGGAATATTCAGAGTGGGGGTACGTCCTATGTTGCCAGTAAAAGGTGTGACCTTTATAATGGGTAACGATTTTGCCGGAGGAAAGGTAGTACCCGTTTTGGAGGTAATGGATAAAAGTGACCACTCTCTCTCCAATGAGCTGGCACAGAGTTATTCACATGTGTTCCCCGCTTGTGCTGTCACTCGTGCTCAGGCACGACAAGAGAGTGACGTGATAGATTTGTCAAACTGTTCTGTTCAAAGAGGATGACCAAGAGGATGGGTTGTGTGCTACCTCTGGGAAGCTGATCACCTCTGACAAACAGCCCAGGAAAGAAGAGAAGAATGTAGAACTTATTGCTGATGCAATACAGTTACCAGTCACTCGTGAGCAGCTGGTTGCTAACCAAAAGGTTGACACCAAGCTTGCTAAATGTTTTTCTAGTGTTGTCTCATTGGAAGAGGTAAAGAAGAAGAACGTGGCTTACTTCATTGAGGGTAATCTCCTCATGCGTAAATGGACATCCCATGATGACGCAGGCGGAGATTGGAATGCTGTTTACCAAATAGTGATTCCTACAGCCTTTCGACAAAATGTGTTATCCCTTGCTCATGATCACCCATGGTCTGGTCATTTAGGAATCACAAAAACATATGATCGGATCCTTCGCCATTTCTTTTGGCCAGGTTTAAAACAAGATGTGGCTCAGTACTGTCGTACCTGCCACACATGTCAGATAACAGGAAAACCAAATCAGGTTATTCCTCCCGCTCCTCTTTGTCCAATACCTGTCATAGGTGAACCATTCGAACATGTGGTGGTTGATTGTGTTGGACCGTTACCGAAGACAAAATCGGGTAACCAGTTTCTGTTGACAATTATGTGTATGGCAACAAGATACCCCGAGGCCATTCCTCTGCGAAGGATTACAGCCCCGGTAGTGAGTAAAGCCTTAATAAAATTCTTCACGACATTCGGATTACCTATGGTGGTACAAAGTGATCAAGGTACCAATTTCCTATCCAAGCTCTTCAAACGGGTGTTAAAATCCTTATCAATTACGCACCGTGTGTCAAGCGCCTATCACCCAGAGTCTCAGGGTGCGCTTGAAAGATGGCATCAGACACTGAAGTCTATGCTACGTAAATATTGTTTAGAATCTGAGAAAGATTGGGATGAGGGAGTTCCTCTAGTTTTGTTTGCTGCTCGTGAAACTGTGCAGGAGTCCATAGGTTTCAGCCCGGCTGAACTAGTGTTTGGTCACACAGTGAGAGGACCAATGAAAGTTCTTAAAGAACAGTTTTTGTCCCAAGAGTTGTGTACAGGAGATGAGAAGGTGTTGGACTACGTTAGTCGCTTTCGGGAGCGCCTACACCAAGCCTGTGCTCTTGCAAAGGAAGCTCTGTCTTCCTCCCAAAGGAGCATGAAAAGACACTATGATAAGGAGGCTGTTTCTCGTCCACTACAGCCAGGTGACCAAGTACTGGTCTTATTGCCTGTTCCAGGATCTTCACTGTCAGCTCGTTTCTCTGGTCCTTACTTCATTGAGAAGAAATTAAGTGAAACTGATTATGTGCTTCAAACGCCTGATAGAAAACGCCAATCTCGTGTGTGCCACATTAACATGTTAAAAGCCTACCACCCCCGACCCGTCACCCAAGTGGATAGTTCAAAAATAGAGGAAGGTACTGCTGTCTCCTCTGCTTCTACTGCTATGATAGTGGACTGTCATATTGATGATGGTGAGGGAGATGGATTAGAGTTGCGCAATACTCAGCAGCAGTGCGTTAGATTGCCCAACTCAGAAATGCTGCTGTCTATCCAGTCAGGTCTGGTTCATTTAACGGACGGACAGGCCGACGATGTTGTGAGGCTACTACACAGTTTTCCATGTCTCTTTAATGACGTTCCTACTCGCACAAACGTGTTGGAACATGACATTAATGTTGGAAATGCTACACCTATCAAGCAACACCCCTATCGTATCAACGCTTCCAAAAGGAAGATAATGAGGGATGAAGTGACATATTTGTTGGAGAATGACCTGGCTACGCCAAGTTCAAGCCCTTGGAGTTCTCCTTGCATTCTGGTTCCTAAACCTGATGGTACGTCCAGGTTATGTACGGATTATCGAAAGGTTAATTCTGTCACAATGCCAGATTCGTTCCCGTTACCCAGACTGGACGACTGTATCGACACTATTGGAGCTGCTAAGTATGTTACTAAGTTGGACCTCTTAAAAGGTTACTGGCAGGTTCCGTTAACTTCACGTGCTTCGGAGATTTCTGCCTTTGTAACCCCAGACAACTTCCTACAGTACTCAGTCATGGCTTTTGGGATGCGAAATGCACCAGCCACTTTCCAACGACTGGTTAACTCCGTATTAGCTGGAGTACCCAACTGTAGTGCTTATCTTGATGATCTGGTGATTTATTCGTCTGAGTGGTCAGATCATGTTGACTCTCTCAGGGTAGTATGTGAACGGTTGGCAGCTGCTTCGCTAACCCTGAACTTGGCAAAGTGCGAGTTTGGAAAAGCTACTGTTACTTATCTTGGCAAAGAGGTCGGCCATGGACAGGTGCGCCCTGTTGATGCCAAGGTGTTGGCTATAACTGCATTTCCCGCACCTACCACCAGACGACAGCTACGCCGCTTTTTAGGGATGGTGGGCTACTACCGTAGTTTCTGTCAAAATTTCTCTGCGGTAGTTGCTCCATTGACCGATTTGCTCAGTCCGGCTAAATCATTTGTGTGGTCTCCGGATTGTAAAATGGCTTTTGAATCTGCGAAAGCCCTCTTGTGTAATACCCCTGTACTTGCTGCTCCGGATTTTGAAAAACCGTTTCAACTTGAGGTAGATGCTAGTGCCAGAGGTGCTGGTGCTGTTCTACTGCAGCAGGACAAGAGTGGAGTGGATCATCCAGTGTGTTTTTCTCGGAAGTTTAATAAATGTCAAACAAACTATGCCACAATAGAACAGGAAGCTCTTGCTTTGTTGTTGGCTCTGCAGCACTTTGAGGTGTACATTGGTTCCAGTGCCCTGCCAGTGATTGTATATACGGACCACAACCCCTTAGTGTTTCTCCACCGCATGTACAATCAGAACCAGTGCCTAATGCGTTGGGCCCTTATTGTACAGAATTATAATTTGGAGATAAAGCATAAAAAAGGTTCTGAGAATGTGTTGGCAGATGCTTTGTCTCGTGTGTGAGAATTATGATGTTTGTATGTTTTGTAAATACTGTGTTCGCAATCCCCCTAGGGTTGCTCTTTTAAGGGTGGGAGTGTTACGGATACAAGTGTTCTGTGTGTATCCTGTGTATTTCTTTTCTCTCCTTCTCCCCTACTCACAGGTGACAATAATCATTTCCCAATCAGTCATCAATCAGTCGCTAATCAGAAGACACCTGCTCCTTTTCCCTTACCCAATCACGGTCCCTTTCCCTTGGTTTAAAACCCCTGTCAGTTGTTTTTTCCCCAGCTCAATCTCTTTTGTAAATGCCTTCTGTCTGTAGATCGCTTGTGTGTTTTGCATCTACAGGTCACTTTGTCCCCACCTGTGAGTATTGTTTTGGTTATGGTGTTTGAGTGTTTGTTTGATGGTGGGAAAAGGGGGTAACCAGACAAGTCGCCCTTGGGCATACACTACCCGTAGGTAAACTTTGTTATATAAACGCTAGTTAGAACTGGGCGGACCACCCCCTGTATTTTTGGTTAGTTAGTTAGCTGTTTGTGAAGTAGGCTAGTCTAGTTTAGGGGTGTTTTTGGATTATTCTTTCATTCCTTGGGTCCCGCTCAGCCCCTTTTCCTGCTCCCCCCATTACCGTGTGTTTATAAATAAACCTTGAGTGTTTGACGGTAGTAATTTAGTTGTCTGTGGTTATTTTAGTTCTCACTGTTACGTTGTCACTATAATAATTTGCATGAGTTGTGTTACGGGTCCCATTACCATCCCCCCTAGATTGTCGGGCCAAAGGGATTCGTAACACACTACCATACAGTGGGGCAAAAAAGTATTTAGTCAGCCACCAATTGTGCAAGTTCTCCCACTTAAAAAGATGAGAGAGGCCTGTAATTTTCATCATAGGTACACTTCAACTATGACAGACAAAATGAGAAAAAAAATCCAGAAAATCACATTGTAGGATTTTTTATGAATTTATTTGCAAATTATGGTGGAAAATAAGTATTTGGTCACCTACAAACAAGCAAGATTTCTGGCTCTCACAGACCTGTAACTTCTTCTTTAAGAGGCTCCTCTGTCCTCCACTCGTTACCTGTATTAATGGCACCTGTTTGAACTTGTTATCAGTATAAAAGACACCTGTCCACAACCTCAAACTCCACTATGGAGCTGTCAAAGGACACCAGAAACAAAATTGTAGACCTGCACCAGGCTGGGAAGACTGAATCTGCAATAGGTAAGCAGCTTGGTTTGAAGAAATCAACTGTGGGAGCAATTATTAGGAAATGGAAGACATACAAGACCACTGATAATCTCCCTCGATCTGGGGCTCCACGCAAGATCTCACCCCGTGGGGTCAAAATGATCACAAGAACGGTGAGCAAAAATCCCAGAACCACACGGGGGGACCTAGTGAATGAACTGCAGAGAGCTGGGACCAAAGTAACAAAGCCTACCATCAGTAACACACTACGCCGCCAGGGACTCAAATCCTGCAGTGCCAGACGTGTCCCCCTGCTTAAGCCAGTACATGTCCAGGCCCGTCTGAAGTTTGCTAGAGAGCATTTGGATGATCCAGAAGAAGATTGGGAGAATGTCATATGGTCAGATGAAACCAAAATAGAACTTTTTGGTAAAAACTCAACTCGTCGTGTTTGGAGGACAAAGAATGCTGAGTTGCATCCAAAGAACACCATACCTACTGTGAAGCATGGGGGTGGAAACATCATGCTTTGGGGCTGTTTTTCTGCAAAGGGACCAGGATGACTGATCCGTGTAAAGGAAAGAATGAATGGGGCCATGTAACGTGAGATTTTGAGTGAAAACCTCCTTCCATCAGCAAGGGCATTGAAGATGAAACGTGGCTGGGTCTTTCAGCATGACAATGATCCCAAACACACCGCCCGGGCAACGAAGGAGTGGCTTCGTAAGAAGCATTTCAAGGTCCTGGAGTGGCCTAGCCAGTCTCCAGATCTCAACCCCATAGAAAATCTTTGGAGGGAGTTGAAAGTCTGTGTTGCCCAGCAACAGCCCCAAAACATCACTGCTCTAGAGGAGATCTGCATGAAGGAATGGGCCAAAATACCAGCAACAGTGTGTGAAAACCTTGTGAAGACTTACATAAAACGTTTGACCTCTGTCATTGCCAACAAAGGGTATATAACAAAGTATTGAGAAACTTTTGTTATTGACCAAATACTTATTTTCCACCATAATTTGCAAATAAATTCATTCAAAATCCTACAATGTGATTTTCTGGATTTTTTTTTTCTCATTTTGTCTGTCATAGTTGAAGTGTACTACCTATGATGAAAATTACAGGCCTCTCATCTTTTTAAGTGGGAGAACTTGCACAATTGGTGGCTGACTAAATACTTTTTTGCCCCACTGTATAACAAGACACTATTCTTTAAGCAGTAAAACACGGGATAGCATGACAAATTGTGTAATTTTCCACGCCACCTTGCAAGCCCAGGACTTCCACATCCGGCTTCTTCAACTGCAGGATCATCTGAGACCAGCCAGCCGGAAAAGCTGATGAAACTCAGGAGTATTTCTTTCTGTAATAAAGCCCTTTTGTGGGGAAAAACTCATTTTGATTCGCTGGGCCTGGATCCCCAGTGAGTGGGCCTAGCTCCCAAGTGGGTGGGCGTTTGCCCACCCATGGCTGCACCCCTGCCAAGTCATGTGAAATCCATAGATTAGGGCCTAATGAATTTATTTGAATTTACTGAAATCTTTGAAATTGTTGCTTATTGCATTTATATTTTTGTTCAGTATATTATGTGACATGTTAAGCAAATTTTTACTCTATAGGCAGACGTGTGTAGGCTACTGTAGTTCAAATGTCTAGCCTAAATCTGCATCAGTAAATAGGGTTAAATTAAAATAATTCCTTATTCCTCTGGGAGATTATGTATTCATCCCTTGATATGAAAGGCTTACTTTACTCATCGAAGTTAATATGATTTTAGAACCTTTTTAGAGATTTGATTTGGCTTTCCTCCATTTTCTGTTTTTCTGTGATCTCATGTCTCCGGAGACCACTTCAAGATCAGCACAAGAAAATGCCATAAAGCTTTTTTATTATGTAAAGGATTTGGTTTATTGAGTTGACATTTTGACGGCCTGTATTTCCTTTGATTAAATGTTGTATTCAATTGGATTTTTTAAATGTTTTATTAAACGCTGACTTTTTCTTGTGCTGCTGTTGCATTACAAGCCCTTGTCAGAAAAGAGAAGTTGAAAGAAGACAGCAGGTCAAACTGAGCTTAGAGTACTGTCGGGTGAAGTTGCCCCTAGACGCTGATCTCGGGTAAGTTTAGCATTTTCCCTACTAATGGTTAAGGTTAAGATAAGGGGATGGGAAGCTGATCCTAGATCTGTACCTAGGTTATACTTCACCCTGGAGCGAGGTTCAAAGCTAAAAACCATAAGGATGAGGAACAATATAGTGGATGGTCTATGTGCTTCTGTATTCAACTATCATTCTTCTTATCGTGTCTCATTTTATATTGCTGTTGGTGTTTCTGGATGATTTTTGGCTGGTATTGAAGTGTGCGGTGTGTTTGGTTGACAGTTTGCCTCTAAAAGGCTTCTGCCATCCATCTTTTCCATGCTCCTGTAGTGAACGATCTGTCTGCAGTTCAGTTCTGCCAGTGTATTCCTGGGACATTTGAGATTGAGTCGACATCAGACAGACAATGTTACGTGATTTTAAAGAGAAGTAGCCTAACTACCCTCACCTCACCTCTCCACACACACATACACACACTCCTCCTCTTCCCATTCTGGCCCTCTATAAGATCTCATTACATATCCAGCTCCGAAGGCAAAAGAGCAGTGTGCCTTATTTAACCGAGTTGCTATGCAGAAAATCCTTCTCATTGGTTTATTTCCGAATGGCCTTTAGATTGTCTTTGTAGGATTAAGCACAATTAAAAAATATAAAGAAACCAGCTGTGTAGCTAACAGATAAGCCTTTTGATTAGTCAGCTCATTCTATACAAGCCTGTTGGAACTGTATGTACTGTGTAGGCAATTTGGTAGCCATTTTGTTTCTTCACTGGCCAGTAGCAAATCTGAAGTGTCAAATTAACCTCGAAGAGAACATCCTGCTTCGTCTCCATGGTGATTTGTTGAGTCCTTGATCTCCTGTCACATCGTATGGCGAGGTCATCAACAGCTCGTTGCTCTGTGACTACAAGTAGAATAGCTTGTTTCCTCAACAGCTCTGTCTATCTACGTTTATTTTCTGCTATTACGGACTCTTGTATCACAACTTTTGATACATGCGTGTGTGTATTTGTCCATAGTGTAGCCTACCCAAAAGGTAAAATGTAATAACATTGACACATGCTAATCTTCAAGGATATGAGAGACCTGTTGGTAGGAGACCAGTTCCAGGTCACTAACAGAGCCCCCTGTCTCCTGCGTGTGGTCCCTACGGGCTGTAGGATGTTCTCGTCTGTGAAGGCCTTCGAGGGGCAGCAGTACTCCACCCTGAAGAGGCAGTGCCTTGCCAGCGGCCTGCTGTTCGAGGACCTGCGCTTCCCCGCAGTGGATGACACCCTCTTTTACCAGGGCAACAGGATCGGACGTGTGCACTGGAAGAGACCCCGGGTGAGTGAGCTACTTCTACTATTACTTCTTCCACTACCATAAAACATTTTTTTAAGACTGCTGAAGCAAGCACACCATTTTTCTTTCGAAAATATATTCATGGTTTATTTAGACAGAGACATATAAACACCTTTGCAATACATTGCACTATAGTGTGTATAGCTCACGCACATTTTCTACACTTGTCCCTAGATTATCTTTTCTCCTCACGTTTACACTTACATATCCTTTTCACACTACTGAGGTGGGCTACGTTGGGCTGGCATGGTCAGCAAATGTTGTGCTATTTAGGTTCATGCTTGGTAGACTGGAGCTAAACACACACACCCTCACTTCCTGTGTAAAACCACAGACTATGAAGAAGGAGAAGATAGTAGCCAAAATATCCAAACGTATATTGTATTTTTTGTGAAGGAGAGTATTTGGATTTTTATTGATTGATACAGGGTAGAAGTAGACTGAGATGGGGACATAGAGAGGGACACAACACTGAAAATGGCGCAGTCGTGGATCGAACCCCTGCCTCCCGGGGAAATGTGTAATCAGGGGACAGCAACACTACCACTAGACCATCCCCCGGCACCAATATATTGTGTGCAAATCATGTTATTTTATAAGGATCCCTAGTCCCATATTGGGCTCCTCTGTAGTCCTTAATGGGAGCTGCATTTTTTACCATATAATTTGCTGAACAGCATCACTCACTCAGAATAGCAAAGACATCTGGTTTGCCAAGAACACTGACTGTAGTGTGTGTGGTGTGTGTGTGTGTGTGTGTGTGTGTGTGGAGATGTGGAGTCAGATGTTCCCACGGGGGGACCAAACCAACACAAGCTAAAAAATAAAAAAAAGCTAAGCTGGTGCCTAGGGCCAGACAAAGTGTTAGGAAGTGTCCAAGTCAATTATCCCTCCCTCTCTCCTCCTTCCCAAACCCCTCTCCTCTCTTTCCCCCAGAGTGCCGCTCATTCCAGTCCCAGAGCAGCTAGACATGAGAAGTGTGGTGCGGCAGGCAGCGTTTATTACCGTGATAACTGGGTCACACAGATGGCCTGTTTGGGTCTATGTGGCGATGTCAGCCTGTCATTTTACAGCGTTTTGGTGGTTGACGTGGGGTCGCTTAGTGACTCAGCAGAGAGGCATGGAGAATTGAAAGGTGGAAGGAGGAGAGCTATTTCCACCTCCATCTCTCTATGACACAGGATATTCCAATTTCTTTCTCTCACTTTTTATGGTGGTTGTTTGTAAGTGAGGACTTGGTGGACAGTACATTCTTTAGGTTAGGTTTTACTTTATGTGTTCGCTGCCGTGTGCTGGTAAGGGCACAGAAGACAGACATGTATCAAATCAAATTGTATTGTCACACACATGTTTAGCAGATCTTATTGCGGGTGCAGCGAAATGCTTGTGTTTCTAGCTACAACAGCGCAGTAATATCTAACAATTTCACAACAATACACACAAATCTAAAGTAAAGGAATGGAATTAAGAATATATAAATATTTGGACGAGCAATGTCGGAGTGGCATAGACTAAAATACAGTAGAATAGAATACAGTATATACATATGAGATGAGTAATGCAAAATATGTAAAAATTATTTCAGGTAGGATTCCAGTTGAGGTGGTTTAATAACGCCGAAGATGCACAGGCACGGAACAGCACCGCACCGTGTATGGATGGGCTAAGGCACTTAGTGGTCTGGAAACCTGCCTCAACCAAAGTGTGTGTGTGTGTGTGGTCTGCAAGTAAAGAGATAAATAAAGATACAATAGTGAATGACAGAATGCAATCTCCAATTCACATCTCTTATAAACAATATGCATGGCTATAACATGCCTATGATGACTTAATGCTATACAGGACCATACAGCGCAATTAAAGTAATTCTGACTGTACTAATTTGAGATCAAAGGGGTGCTGCCACACATGTACTACAAAGCATAGCACCATCAACTTCAGTACATGGCTACAACTGCACAATGAACTTGAATACCTCTAAACAGTGAAATACGATGTATACCCATATGATGATGTACAATAAACCTACATTACCAGTCAAAACTTTGGACACACCTACTTATTTCGTTATTTTTACTATGTTCTAAATTGTAGAATAATAGTGAAGACATCAAAACTATGAAATAACACACATGGAATCATGTAGTAACCAAAAAAGTGTTAAACAAATCAAATTTGAGATTCTTCAAAGAAGCCACCCTTTGCCTTGATGACAACATTGCACACTCTTGGCATCATCTCAACCAGCTTCATGAGGTAGTCACCTGGAATGCATTTCAATTAACAGGTGTTAAAAGTGAATTTGTGGAATTTCTTTCCTTCTTAATGCATTTGAGCCAATCAGTTGTGTTGTCACACAAGGTATGGGGGGTTAACAGAAGATATCTCAATTTGGTAAAAGACCAAGTCCATATTACGAAAGAACAGCTCAAATAAGCAAAGAGAAACGACAGTCCATCATTACTCTAAGACATGAAGGTCAGTCAATACAGAATATTTCAAGAACTTTCAAGACGTTTCTTCAAGTGCGGTCGCAGAAACCATTAAGCGCTATGATGAAACTGGCTCTTATGAGGACCGCCACAGGAAAGGAAGACCCATAGTTACCTCTGCTGCAGAGGATAAATTCATTAGTTGCCAGCCTCAGAAATTGCAGCCCAAATAAAAGCTTCACAGAGTTCAAGTAACAGACAATTCTCAACATCAACTGTTCAGAGGGGACTGTGTGAATCAGGCCTTCATGGTCTAATTGCTGCAAAGAAACCACTACAAAAAGACACCGATAAGAAGAAGAGACTTGCTTGGGCCAAGAAACACGACCGGTGGAAATCTGTCCTTTGGTCTGATGAGTCCAAATTTGAGAGTTTTGGTTCCAACCGCCATGTCTTTGTGAGACGCAGAGTAGGTGAACTGATGATCTCCGCATGTGTGGTTCCCACCGTGAAGCATGGAGGAGAAGGTATGATGGTGTGGGGGCTTTGCTGGTGACACTGTCAGTGATTTATTTAGAATTCAAGGCAAACTTAACCAGAATGGCTACCACAGCATGCTGCAGCAATACGCCATCCCATCATTTGTTTTTCAACAGGACGATGATCCAACACACCTCCAGGCTGTGAAGGGCTATTTGACCAAGAAAGAGAGTAAGGGCAAGTGCTCAGCATATGTGGGAACTCCTTCAAGACTGTTGGAAAACTCTTTTTTTGGTTACTACATGATTCCTTATGTTTTATTTAATAGTTTTGATATCTTCACTATGATTCTACAATGTAAAAGAAATAGAAAAAACTTGAATGAGTAGGTGTGTCAACTTCTGACTGTTACTATAGACAATTACAGGGCATATAAACAACGCACTGGGGGACATTATCCTATACAAATACAGTGTTAAATGTCCGAAATGATATGACAACCAAAATAGAGCTAGCCAGCTCACAATAGCTAGCTCGCAGTAGAAACTACTACTATGACGTTATCGTCGTAGAGTGCATCTTCAGATATAAACACCTGAAAGATACTGTATAATATATTTACATACATGTCAACAAGGATGCACCCTGGCCTTCGCTAACACAATGATCGCTAACTGGTGAGAAAACACAAGGATGGCTTGAACTTTCTCTCAATTTACTTCTCTCAAGTTGATCTTCTTCTCTGAGCTGGCGTTCGCCCAGCATGCTCTGCTCCACTTCACTCGTGGGCAGAGCTACAGCTCTGATGTGATGAACTAACATTACTGATATGATTAACTGATTTTACTTCACAGCCTTTTGTACATTGTTTTCCTTTGATGGTTTTGATGCTTTTTTGTGTTTCTCGTTCTCCCAGATCAATTTCAGTTGATGTATTTCAGTATTGAGGTATTTTGGTATGGAGGTATTTCAGTTGCAGTATTTCAGTATTGAGGTATTTCAGGCAAGATGCTACAGCTCAGCCTTTACACCATAGTACCCTCCAAGCGCATCATTAAGATCGGGGCCCAGGATCTGAACCCCGCCCTGTACAACTGGGTCCTGGACTACCTTACGGGCCACCCCCAGGTGGAGAAGGTAGGCAACAACACCTCCACTACACTGATCCTCAAGACAGGGGCCCCTCGTGTACTCCCTGTTTACCCATGACTGTGTGACCACGCACGCCTCTAGCTCAATCATCAAGTTTGCAGACGACACAACAGTGGTAGGCCAGATTACCAACAATGACGAGACAGCCTAGGTGAGGGCACTGACAGAGTGGTGCCAGGAAAATATCCTCTCCCTCAACATCAACAAAATTAAGGAGCTGATCGTGGACTTCGGGAGACAGCAGAGGGAGCACGCCCCCATTCACATCGACGGGGCTGCAGTGGAGAAGGTGAAAAGCTTCAAATTCCTTGGCGTACACGTCACTGACAATCTGAAATGGTCCAACCACACAGACAGTTTGGTGAAGAAGGTGCAACAGCACCTCTTCAACCTCAGGAGGCTGAAGAAATGCACCATTGAGAGCATCGTGTCGGGCTGTATCGCCGCCTAATACGGCAACTGCACCGTCCGCAACCGCAGGGCTCTTCGGAGGGTGTTGCGGTCAGCCCAACGCATCACCAGAGCACCCTGCCTGCCCTTCAGGACATCTACAGCACCTGGTGTCACAGAAAGGCCAAGAAGATCATCAAGGACCTCAGCCAGTCAAGCCACGGCCTGTTCACCCCGGTATCATCCAGAAGACGATGTCAATACAGGTGCATCAAAGCTGGGACCGAGAGACTGAAAAACAGCTCTCAAGGCCATCAGACTGTTAAATAGCCATCACTAGCCAGCCTCCACCCAGTACCCTGTCACTAGCCGGCTACCATCCGGTTACTCAACCCTGCACCTTAGAGGCTGCTGCCCTATGTACATAGACATGGAACACTGATCACTTCAATAATGGAACACTGGTCACTTTATAATGTTTACATACTGTTTTACCCATTTCATATGTGTATATATACTGTATTCTTGTCAAGGCTCATCCTATTCAACTATTGCTGTACATATACTATTCTATCGTACATATTCTTCAGATACTTATATGCTTATTATAGCAAGTACAGTCTGCATGTGTAGGTGCTTATTGAGGTGTCCCCATATATTTTCCATCTGTTCAGTTATCTGGTTTTAATATCCATTCTAGAATACCCTTCTAACCAATCAGAAACTAGTATTCAACAATGCTGTGGTATAAATATATTTATGCTCCAGACTCTGACATTGCTCGTCCTAATATTTCTATATTTCTTAATTCCGTTCCTTTACTTTTAGATTTGTGTGTATTCTTGTGTATTGTTAGATATTACTGCACTGTTGGAGCTAGGAACACAAGCGTTTCACTACACCCGCAAAAACATCTGCTAAATACTGTATGTGTATGCGACCAATAACATTTGATTTGATTTGAATGGTCTGAAATAGGCCTTCCTCAATATTGAAATACCTATCAGTATTGAGGAAGGCCTATTTTAGGCAATTTCAGTCATAATTTCACTTGAGGTATTGATGTTTTAATGTGTAACAGACAGAAGAGGTGGGTTCTAGTGAGTTAGATATTAGAGTACATACCGTGTTTAGTGCTTCGCTTGTTTAAATAGCACTTGGGTATGTTTACGGCTGCAAGTCAAGACAGAGCATGCAGGCATAAATAAGAGGCTGCTATAAAATTCTCCCCATCTTTTTTTCTCGCTCTCTCTCTCTCTCTCTCTCTCTCGCTTTCTCTCTCTCGCCCCCTCCCTCATTAGCTCTGTACCTCTCACCCTGTCTTTCTTTCTCCTGCCATCCCTCTCAGCCTTCTCTCCCTACTACATCCACTCCCTGGCCTCCAGATTGGTTGTGGTTATTTATGACATGACTGACAAGCAATAAAGTGTCAGTGCCCATTTGGAAAGTATTCAGACCCCTTGACTTTTTCCACATTTTGTTCTTACAGCCTTATTCTAAAACGGATTAAATATGTATTTTTTTCTCATCAATCCACACAAAATAGCCCATAATGACAGAGTAAAAACAGGTCTAAGATTTGTTATGCATAAAAAATACAATTAAAAAATGAAATACCTTATTTACATACGTTTTCAGACCATTTGCTATGAGACTCAATATTGAGCTCAGGTGCATCCTGTTTCCATTGATCATCCTTGAGATGTTTCTAAAACTTGATTGGAGTTCACCTGTGGTAAATACAATTGATGTGACATGATTTGGAAAGGCACATACCTGTCAATTTAAGGTCCCATGGTTGACAGTGCATGTCAGAGAGAAAACCAAGCCATGAGGTCGAAGGAATTCTCTGTAGAGCTCCAGGAGTGTGTTGAGACTCAGATCTGGGGAAAGGTACCCAAAAAAATTCTGCCGCATTAAAGGTCCCCAAGAACACAGTGCCCTCCATCATTATTAAAGTTTGGAATTTTCCAAGCTGTTTAAAGGCACAGTCAACTTAGTGTATGTTAACTTCTGACCCACTGGAATTGTGATGCAGTGAATTATACGTGAAATAATCTATCTGTGAACAGTTGTTGGAAAAATTACTTGTGTCATGCAAAAAGTAGATGTCCTAACCGACTTGCCAAAACCATAGTTTGTTAACAAGACATTTGTGGAGTGATTGAAAAACGAGTTTTAATGACTCCAACCTAAGTGTATGTAAACTTCCGACTTCAACTGTATGTTGAATGAGACATGTGATTTGAAATATTCATTCTGCTCACCTTAATCTGATTGCACGTGCACTCACATGCAAGCAAGCCCGGGCACACAAACACACACACTAATTGCACATTGACACTTCCATAGTGTCCTTTGAGTAATAGGAGCGGTGCTGAGGCGAATGGGATAGTGAAGAGTCTCCAGGGGACTCTGCAGTGGCAGTGCAGTGGTGGGCTTCTCCTCTCTGCTGACGAAAAGTTGGCTTTTGCAGCAACCTGCTTTCGTCGGCATCAGCAAATGACTGACCTTGGGCGTGGTGTGTGTCCTCTTTGGACACAGACATACACACACATGCACACATACAAGCAAACTGTATTCAGATGAAATGTTTAATCGCTGAGAAAATGTGCATGTCGGCCCAATTCCATCTGGCTCCATGTTCTTCCACTGCCGGCCACTGGTGCTTCCTCCTCACCATATTTGGTGGGGAGTGGAACTTCAAACCGGAAGGTTCAGATTTATACATCTGGTGAAACATATGGCTCCTTGTTCTATCTGTGGTTATACTGCATCTAAAGTTAATCTGACGACATCACAATGATGACAAAAGGTTTTCCTACTCATTATGTGTCTCCTTTAGAAATGACATCGTATTTCCAAGCCACTATAACGCACTTTCGACTAAATCTTCATCAACGCCAATTGACAATGCATTGAGTAAAACAATGACTCAGGAGTCAATAGAACTTTCATAATAATATTGTGAGGCAACATGCAACCCATGAACACTTGGAGGATTTTGTTGCTGTTGTTGTTTGCTTGTCTTCACTCTGATTTATTTTCCTTTCTTTTTGAATGGCTTCACTGTATTGTGGATGGATGATGACTGTGTACTTGGTGGACATGGAACTGCATCTCCCATAAATCACCTCTCCGATTCCCCCTTCAACTGTGTGTGTGTGTGTGACTTTGTAAAATTACCCTGTGCCTAAAGACTAACACACAGCAGAGGGGGAAAATGGCAGAGAGAGAGAGGTTGGATGGACGGAGACAGATCAATATGTATGTAGACTGAGAAATATGATTTGAAATATTCATTCTGCTCATGTAATCTGATTGCACGTGCACTCGCATGCATGCAAGCAAGCCTGTACATACAAACACACACGCACACACTAATTGCACATTGGCACTTCCATAGTGGCCTTTGAGTAATAGGAGCGGTGCTGAGGCGAATGGGATAGTGAAGAGTCTCCAGGGGACTCTGCAGTGGCAGTGCAGTGGTGGGCTTCTCCTCTCTGCTGACGAAAAGTTTGGCTTTTGCAGCAACCTGCTTTCGTCTGCATCACAAAATGACTGACCTTGGGCGTGGTGTGTGTCCTCTTTGGACACAGACATACACACACATGCACACATTGGGATACCAGTACAATATGGAATCATGTATTAACCAAAAACAAATCAAAATATATTTGAGATTCTTCAAATAGCCATCCTTTGCCTTGATGACAACTTTGCACACTCTTGGCATTCTCTCAAACAGCTTCACCTGCCAGCAATTCGACCATGAAGGCTTGATTCACACAGTCTCCTCTGAATAGTTGATGTTGAGATGTGTCTGTTACTTGAACTCTGTGAAGCATTTATTTGGGGCAAAGGGTGGCTACTTTGAATAATCTCAAAAATAACATATATTTTGATTTAACACGTTTTTGTATACTGCATGATTCCATATGTGTTATTTCATAGTTTTGATGTCTTCACTATTATTCTACAATGTAGACAAAACATTTAAATATAGAAAAACCCTGTAATGAATAGGTGTGTCCAAACATTTCACTGGTACTGTACATGCATATATTGCACACATTCTTTCTCTCTCACACCCAAACACATGCATGCGGGTCGGCAGGTAGCCTAGTGGTTAGAGCGTTGGACTAGTAACCGAAAGGTTGCAAGATCATAAAAGGTAAAAATCTGTCCTTCTGCCTCTGAACAAGGCAGTTAACCCACTGTTTCTAGGCCGTCATTGAAAATAAGAATTTGTTCTTAACTGACTTGTCTAGTTAAATAAAGGTAAAATAAGAAAAATGTATCCACTGTGCACACATTTTTTGAATTAAGTGTGTTAAGTATGTCAAATGAAGAGGCTCCCTAATAGCTCCAGCTGAGTAACGACTGAGCATCTCCATCGACCTCTCTTAGGTAAGTGTGGGTGTGTTGTGTTTGTGTGTTTGGTTAACATGTCTCCCTAGGCTGGTTTAATTTACAGTACGGGGCGGAGATGGGGCTCATCAAAGCGGCCAGTTCTCGCTCTCTCGCTATCTTCTCAGTCCATCTCTCCCATCTCTCTCTCTCACACACGCCGACACTTCAGAGTAAAAATTGCCTCACGTAAACATTGGACTGTATTTACGACCTCTTATCTAAACCCATTTCAGTACAGTTGGATTGGACGAAATAGAGGTCCCGCACACTGTCGAAAAAATAAATAGATCCAAAACTGAGGCTTGAATGCAAAATAAAGATGTTTATTGAAACATCATAGTGCCCAAAGAATATTGCATAATGAAAGACAGTGCATAAATAGAAGATGAAAACAAAACACAACATTTCGGCCTCAGGCCATCACCAGTGTAAAAGATAGTTGTATTGAAATGACGATTCGCAAGCATACTACAAGCATGTTGGCCGGCAGGCAATGAGGTGTGTGGATAAGAAAACCAATAGACTTTCATATTACAGCAGAATTGTCAGTAAAATATTATTATTATTGTTATTATTATTATTTAATATTATTACAATATTACTATGTTTAGGATACATTGCTAGCACATTGTCATAGACATTTCTGTCATTGTCAGACACGACTGTTTATGTGAATAAGGTCTATGGTGTGGAAATTGTAGTCTTTTCCTCCGGTTGGGGCAGTGAGACGGTCACCTCCCTGGCGCTCCAGTGCAATCTACCAATGGGCTGTAGACAGATCTATTGGGCGGTGGGAGTGAGAGGGCGGGGGTGCGGGGGATATTATATACATGGTCTGAGGTAATCTGCCTTTGGCCTAAAGAACAGGAACCCAGACATTGTCATTCTACAAGAAACATGGTATAGAGGAGACGGACCCACTGGTTTCCCTCTAGGTTTCAGAGAGCTGGCAGTCCCATCCACCAAACTACCAGGTGTGAAGAGACTCAGGGAGTATGCTCATTTGGTATAGAGCAGATCTAACCCACTCTATTAATTTAGTCAAAACAGGAACATTTTACATCTGTCTAGAAATGTATAAGGAAATTATCTCAACAGAGAAAAAGGTCCTCATGTATGCTACCTATATCCTTGCAATAGAATTCCTATACTTTAACGATGACAGCTTCTCCATCCTAGAGGGGGAGAGAAACAATTTCCAGGCCCAGGGACATGTCCAAGTCTGTGGCGACCTAAATGCCAGAACTGGACAAGAACCTGACACGTTTAGCACATGGGGGAACCTAACTGAAAATGACAGCATCCCCTCCCAAATATGCCCCCCTAGACACAACTATGACAAAACAACCAACAGAAACGGGTCACAACTCCTGCAGTCAATGGTAGGCTTCGAGGGGACTCTTAAGGTAGGTACACTTACAGGTCATCCCTTGGCAGTAGTACTGTAGATTACTTTATCACTGACCTCAACACAGAGTCCCTTTTCGACAACTTCCTGGACAAAACGTTTCACTGTAATAGTTTCACTGTAAAACTAGGCAGTAGAAAACCTAAACGGTATATTTGACCTCTCATCTATCATATCAAATAAAAAAAATTATAGCAGACAACCTAAGAAAATTAACAACAATGACAAATGATTTGATGAAGAATGCAAAAACCGAAGAAAGAAATTGAGAAACCTATCCAACCAAAAACATAGTGATCCAGAAAATCTGAACCTACGCCTTCACTATGGTGAATCACTAAAACAATACAGAAATACACTACGGAAAAGGAAGGAACAGCACGTCAGAATTCAGCTCAATGTAATTGAAGAATCCATAGAATCTAACCACTTCTGAAAATTGGAACACTCTAAACAAACACGAAGAGTTACCTATCCAAAATGGAGATGTATGGATAAACCACTTTTCCAATCTTTTTGGCTCTATAACAAAGAACAAATAGCATAAACATATATACATGATCAAATACAAATCTTAGAATCAACTATTAAACACTATCAGAACCCACTGGATTCTCCAATTACATTGAATGAACTACAGGACAAAATACAAACCGTCCGACCCAAAAAGGCCTGTGGTGTTGATGGTATCCTAAATTAAATGATAAAATATACACATTCCAATTGGCTATGCTTAAACTCTTTAACATCATCCACAGCTATGGCATCTTCCCCAATATTTGGACCAAGGACTGAACATCCCAATCCACAAAGATAGAGACATATTCACCCCAATAACTATAGTGGAATATGCGTCAACAGCAATCTTTGGAAAATCCTCTGCATTATCATTAACAGCAGACGTGTACATTTCCTTAATGAAAACAATGTACTGAGCAAATGCCAAATTTGTTTTATACCAAAACCGTACGACAGACCACGTATTCACCCTGCACACCCTAATTGACAAAGGCAAAGTCTTCTCATGCTTTGTTGTTTTCAAAAAGCTTTTGACTCAATTTGGCACGAGGGTCTGCTACACAAATTTATGTAAAGCAGTGTTGGGGGAAAAATATATGACATTATAATATCCATGTACACAAACAACTAGTGTGTGGTTAAAATTTGCAAAAAAAAACATTTCTTTCCTCAGTGCCGTGGAGTGAGACAAGGATGCAGCTTGAGCCCCACCCTCTTCAACATGTGTGTGTGTATATATATATATATAATCGAATTAGCAAGGGCACTAAAACAGTCTGCAGTACCCGGCCTCACCCTACTAGAATCTGTCAAATGTCTACTGTTGGCTGATGATCTGGTGCTTCTGTCCCCAACCAAGGAGGGCCTACAGCACAGATTCTGTTAGACCTGGGCCCTGACAGTAAACCTCAGGAAGACAAAAAAAATCTGGCGTTCCAAAAAAAGTCCAGTTGCCAGGACCACAAATACAAATTCCATCTAGACACTGTTTCCCTACAGCACAACAAACTATACATACAGTACCAGTCAAACGTTTGGACACACCTACTCATTCCAGGGTTTTTCTATATTTTTACTATTTTCTACATTGTAGAATAATAGTGAAGACAACATAATGATGAAATAACACATTTGGAATCATGTAGTAACCAAAAAAGTGTTAAACAAATAAAAATATATTTTATATTAGATATTCTTCAAAGTAGCCACCCTTTGCCTTGATGACAGCTTTGCACACTCTTGGCATTATCTCAACTATCTTCATGACGAAGTCACCTGGAATGCATTTCAATTAACAGGTGTGCCGTGTTAAAAGTTACTTTGTGGAATTTCTTTCCTTTTTAATGAGTTTGAGCCAATCAGTTTTGTTGTGACAAAGTAAGGGTGGTATACAGACTATAGCCCTTTTTGGTAAGATACCAAGTCCATATTATGGCAAGAACAGCTCAAATAAGCAAAGAGAAATGACAGTCCATCATTACTTTAAGGCATGAAGGTCAGTCAATACGGAACATTTCAAGATCCCACTGTTACCTCTGCTAAAGAGTATAAATTCATTAGAGTTAACTGCACCTCAGATTGCAACTCAAATAAATGCTTCACGGAGTTCAAGTAACAGACACATCTCAAAATCAGCTGTTCAGAGGAGACTGTGTGAATCAGGCCTTCATGGTCGAATTGTGGCAAAGAAACCACTACTAAAGGACACCAATAAGAAGATAATTGCTTGGGTCAATAAACACGAGCAGTGGACATTTGACCGGTGGAAATGTGTCCTTTGGTCTGATGAGTCCAAATTACATTAGACCAGTGGAAATGTGTCCTTTGGTCTGATGAGTCCAAATTTGGATCTGGATAAAAAATACTTGAATCAATTATAGAACCCATTGCTTTTAATGGTTTTGAGGTCTGGGGTCCACTCCCCAAACAAGAATTCACAAAATGGGACAAACACCAAATTGAGACTCTGCATGCAGAATTCTGCTAAAATATCCTCTGTGTACAACGTAAAACACCAAATAATGCATGCAGAGCAGAATTAGGCCGATACCCGCTTATTATCAAAATCCAGAATGGAGCCGTTTAAATTCTACAACCACCTAAAAGGAAGCGATTCCCAACCTTTCCATAACAAAGCCATCACCTACAGAGAGATGAACCTGGAGAAGAGTCCCCTAATCAAGTTGGTCCACAAACACAAAACAGACCCCACAGGACAGGACAGCAACACAATTAGACCCAACCAAATCATGACAAAACAAAAAGATAATTATATGACACATTGGAACAAATTAACAAAAAAACAGAGCAAACTAGAATTCTATTTGGCCCTAAATAGAGACTACACAGTGGCAGAATACCTGACCACTCTGACTGACCAAAAATTAACGAAAGCTTTGACTATGTACAGACTCAGTGAGCATAGCCTTGATATTGAGAGAGGCCACCATAGGCAGACCTAGTTCTCAAGAGAAGACAGGCTATGTGCACACTGCCTACAAAATGAGATGGAAACTGAGCTGTACTTCCTAACCTCCTGCCAAATGTATGACCATATTAGAGACACATATTTCCCTCAGATTACACAGATCCACAAAGAATTTGAAAACGAGTAAAGTTTTGATCAACTCCCATGTGAGAGAGAGAGGGAGAAGGACGTCAGCAGGATGGCTCCAAAGATCTGTTCGCACACTGTTGGTGGGGAGCAACACACACACTGGCTGAAAATAACACTTGTCTCACACCTGGAGGGTGTGAAACCACACGTCCCACCCAAAGGGAGAGGAAGATAATAACACACTCCAAATGGTACCGTGCCCCCTATATAGTGCACTACGTCAGACCAGAGCTCTAACGACCCTGTTCAAAAGTAGTGAACTATATAGGGGATATCGCACCACGTCATTCCTGCAGTCTTCCATCTATCACTATTGACTGCAGATCACTATTGGGATCCTCTACGGAATTTTAGTAGCCTGCATCTCCATACTCAGGTCTTCTCTGCTTCAGTCACTCCTGCATTTGCTGGGTCTCCAGGACCCAAATTAAGCAAGCTATTTGCTAGTTAATAGTTACCAGTATGGCTTAAGGGTATGTTCTTCAACCATGCAACTTTTGTTATCACAGCTAAAGCAGAACCAGTCTGGCACCTTGGGTTAGTTTTAATTCTGTCTGTCGGTCTGTCTTTTGTAGCTCTATGTGGGTTAGTTTAAGTGCTGTCTGTGTTGTAGGGCTGGGGTAGTTGTAGCTCTATGTGGGGTAGTTGTAGTGCTGTCTGTCTGTGTTGTAGGGCTGGGGTAGTTGTAGCTCTATGTGGGTTAGTTTAAGTGCTGTCTGTGTTGTAGGGCTGGGGTAGTTGTAGCTCTATGTGGGGTAGTTGTAGTGCTGTCTGTCTGTGTTGTAGGGCTGGGGTAGTTGTAGCTCTATGTGGGGTAGTTGTAGTGCTGTCTGTCTGTGTTGTAGGGCTGGGGTAGTTGTAGCTCTATGTGGGTTAGTTTAAGTGCTGTCTGTGTTGTAGGGCTGGGGTAGTTGTAGCTCTATGTGGGGTAGTTGTAGTGCTGTCTGTCTGTGTTGTAGGGCTGGGGTAGTTGTAGCTCTATGTGGGTTAGTTTAAGTGCTGTCTGTTGTAGGGCTGGGGTAGTTGTAGCTCTATGTGGGGTAGTTGTAGTGCTGTCTGTCTGTGTTGTAGGGCTGGGGTAGTTGTAGCTCTATGTGGGGTAGTTGTAGTGCTGTCTGTCTGTGTTGTAGGGCTGGGGTAGTTGTAGCTCTATGTGGGTTAGTTTAAGTGCTGTCTGTGTTGTAGGGCTGGGGTAGTTGTAGCTCTATGTGGGGTAGTTGTAGTGCTGTCTGTCTGTGTTGTAGGGCTGGGGTAGTTGTAGCTCTATGTGGGGTAGTTGTAGTGCTGTCTGTCTGTGTTGTAGGGCTGGGGTAGTTGTAGCTCTATGTGGGGTAGTTGTAGTGCTGTCTGTTTGTGTTGTAGGGCTGGGGTAGTTGTAGCTCTATGTGGGTTAGTTGTAGTGCTGTCTGTTTGTGTTGTAGGGCTGGGGTAGTTGTAGCTCTATGTGGGTTAGTTGTAGTGCTGTCTGTTTGTGTTGTAGGGCTGGGGTAGTTGTAGCTCTATGTGGGGTAGTTGTAGTGCTGTCTGTCTGTGTTGTAGGGCTGGGGTAGTTGTAGCTCTATGTGGGGTAGTTGTAGTGCTGTCTGTCTGTGTTGTAGGGCTGGGGTAGTTGTAGCTCTATGTGGGGTAGTTGTAGTGCTGTCTGTCTGTGTTGTAGGGCTGGGGTAGTTGTAGCTCTATGTGGGGTAGTTGTAGTGCTGTCTGTGTTGTAGGGCTGGGGTAGTTGTAGCTCTATGTGGGTTAGTTTAAGTGCTGTCTGTTTGTGTTGTAGGGTTGGGGTAGTTGTAGCTCTATGTGGGTTAGTTGTAGTGCTGTCTGTCTGTGAGGTAGGGCTGGGGTAGTTGTAGCTCTGTGGGGTAGTTGTAGTGCTGTCTGTTTGTGTTGTAGGGCTGGGGTAGTTGTAGCTCTATGTGGGTTAGTTTAAGTGCTGTCTGTGTTGTAGGGCTGGGGTAGTTGTAGCTCTATGTGGGGTAGTTGTAGTGCTGTCTGTCTGTGTTGTAGGGCTGGGGTAGTTGTAGCTCTATGTGGGGTAGTTGTAGCTCTGTGGGGTAGTTGTAGTGCTGTCTGTCTGTGTTGTAGGGCTGGGGTAGTTGTAGCTCTATGTGTGGTAGTTGTAGTGCTGCCTGTCTGTTGTAGGGCTGGGGTAGTTGTAGCTCTATGTGGGGTAGTTGTAGTGCTGTCTGTCTGTGTTGTAGGGTTGGGGCAGTTGTAGCTCTATGTGGGGTAGTTGTAGTGCTGTCTGTCTGTGTTGTAGGGTTGGGGTAGTTGTAGCTCTGGGGTAGTTGTAGCTCTATGTGGGGTAGTTGTAGTGCTGTCTGTCTGTTGTAGGGCTGGGGTAGTTGTAGCTCTATGTGGGGTAGTTGTAGTGCTGTCTGTCTGTTGTAGGGCTGGGGTAGTTGTAGCTCTATGTGGGGTAGTTGTAGTGCTGTCTGTCTGTGTTGTAGGGTTGGGGTAGTTGTAGCTCTATGTGGGGTAGTTGTAGCTCTATGTGGGGTAGTTGTAGTGCTGCCTGTCTGTGTTGTAGGGTTGGGGTAGTTGTAGCTCTATGTGGGGTAGTTGTAGTGCTGTCTGTCTGTTGTAGGGCTGGGGTAGTTGTAGCTCTATGTGGGGTAGTTGTAGTGCTGTCTGTCTGTTGTAGGGCTGGGGTAGTTGTAGCTCTATGTGGGGTAGTTGTAGTGCTGTCTGTCTGTGTTGTAGGGCTGGGGTAGTTGTAGCTCTATGTGGGGTAGTTGTAGTGCTGTCTGTTTGTGTTGTAGGGCTGGGGTAGTTGTAGCTCTATGTGGGGTAGTTGTAGTGCTGTCTGTCTGTGTTGTAGGGCTGGGGTAGTTGTAGCTCTATGTGGGGTAGTTGTAGTGCTGTCTGTCTGTGTTGTAGGGCTGGGGTAGTTGTAGCTATGTGGGGTAGTTGTAGTGCTGTCTGTGTGAAGAGGTTGTTCCAGTGGGGCTCAGGTTAGCACGGCCCAGATGAGGCCGTGACCCTGTAGATCCTCCTCCTGCTTCACCCATAAATCACCACAACACCTGCCAGACCTGACACTTGTCAGGGGCTGAGTGCTCTGTCTCCTCCCTCACTCTTTCTCTCTTTCCCTCCTTGTCTGTCTGTATGTCTGTCTCTCTCTCAACTTCATTCGCTCAATCCATGGTACTCTCTCTCTCTCCTGTCTGTGTCGGTAAAGGCATGTTGTGTGTGAAGGATAGAAGTGGAGCGTGTTGCAGAGCCTCATCTAAATTCCCATTGATTAGGAGGAGTAATTAAAGAGTCCCTGGCCATGCCTCGTCTGGCAACTCACTCCACCCATCTGTCCTCTCTCTTTCTTTCTCTCTCTTTCTATCCATATATTTTTTGGTCCCTAGGCCTCATGTAACCTTTCTATTTCTCCCTCCCTCCTTCATTCCCTCTCTCTCATTCTCTTCTGTCTCTGTGTAGGAGCTCTGTGAGGACCCTCACCTGTTTGTGGATGGGATCAGTGCGCACGACCTGCACCAGGGCCAGCTGGGAAACTGCTGGTTTGTGGCGGCGTGCTCCAGCCTGGCCTCCAGAGAGTCCCTGTGGTCCAAAGTAAGTGTGGGGATGGAGGGCTGTTCAGAGAATGTCAAAAATAATAATGCTTATCCATAAGAACCATGAACTGTAGCCTTTGAAGACATTTAATCAACTGACATATTTGGAGATAAAAAATTACTGACATGAAAGATTCGGATGGGACAAAAATGACGGATGTAGTGATTTGTGCTCGTGCACATAATTACATTACCTGAGCTCCCCTTGTAAAACGTATCCTGTCCAAATCGGGCTTAAGCTTTGTTATAAGACATTATGAAGGCTTTTACGTGTTAATAACAACTTAAGCCCTTAGCCCTATTCGGATGGGATTTTTACTGGGGGAGTTCAGGTAATGTAATTATGTGCACGAGCACCAATCACCGCATCCGTAATTTTAGTCCCGTCTGAATCTGCCAATTCCGCCACATTAAAGGTCCCCAAGAACACAGTGCCCTCCATCATTCTTAAATGGAAGAAGTTTGGAACCACCAAGACTCTTCCTAGAGCTGACCGCCCGGCCAAACTGAGCAATCTGGGAAAGGGCCTTTGTCAGGGAGGTGACCAAGAACATGATGGTCACTCTGACAGAGCTCCATAGTTCCTCTGTGGAGATGGGAGAACCTTCCAGAAGGACAACCATCTCTGCAGTCTCCCACCAAGCAGGCCTTTATGGTAGAGTGGCCAGATGGAAACCACTCCTCAGTAAAAGGCACATGACAGCCCGCTTGGAGTTTGCCAAAAGGCACCTAAAGGACTCTCAGACCATGAGAAACAAGATTCTCTGGTCTGATGAATCCAAGATTGAACTCTTTGGCCTGAATGCCAAGCGTCACATCTGGAGGAAACCTGGCACCATCCCTACAGTGAAGCATGGTGGTGGCAGCATCATGCTGTGGGGATGTTTTTTAGCAGCAGGGACTGGGAAACGAGTCAGGATTGAGGGAAAGATGAACGGAGCAAAGTACAGAGAGATCCTTGATGAAAACCTGCTCCAGATCCCTCAGAACCTCAGACTGGTGGCGTAGGTTCAGCTTCCAACAGGACAACGACCCTAAGCACACAGCCAAGACAACGCAGGAGTGGCTTCGGAACAAGTCTCTGAATGTCCTTGACTGGCCCAGCCAGAGCCCGGACTTGAACCCGATCAAACATCTCTGGAGAGACCCGAAAAAAGCTGTTCAGCGACGCTCCCCATCCAAATTGACAGAGCTTGAGAGAATTTGCGAAGAAGAATTGGAGAAACTTCCCAAATACAGGTGTGCCAAGCTTGTAGCGTCATACCCAAGAAGACTTGAGGCTGTAATCACTGCCAAAGGTACTTCAACAAAGTACTGAGTAAAGTGTCTGAATACTTATGTAAATTTGATATTTCAGTTTTTTATTTCTAAAAACCTGCTTTTGCTTTGTCATTATGGGGTATAGATTGATGAGGGGGAAAAACCACTTAATATATTTTAGGATAAGCCTGTAACGTAACAAAATGTGGGAAAAATGAAGGTGTCTGAATATTTTCCGAATGCACAGTATCTGTTGTCCTCCCAAGCCAAACCCATGTTGACTAAATGAGCTCCCCGATCGGTCAGTTGTATCGACTAGCCTGGTGCTAGGACTCTGACGGATGGCGATGACTGATTTGGTCAAAGAGGTAGGCCTACTATGACGTGTTGTGGCACTCTTCAGTATAAGGTAATTGATTTGGTTAACTAGCATTAGCCAGCGTTAGCCATGACACCATTATTTCTTACCCTGTAGGGAGACAGATGGATCAATAGGCTATTTATTTTACAGCCTAGCCAATCCACCCAGCAGATATTGGGAGTGAATATTGGAAGTGAAAAGAGAGTATGTGTGTTTGCGCATGTGCGTGTGTGACTTTGTAAAATGGCCCTCTTAGGCTTTAGGCAGAAGGGGGAAATGGTAGAGAAAGAGAGGTGGGATGAACAGAGACAGATAAATATGCACAGTTCCAATCAAAAGTTTGGACACACCTACTCATTCAAGGGTTTTTCTTTATTTTTGCTATTTTCTACATTGTAGAATAATAGTGAAGACATCAAAACTATGAAATAACACACATGGAATCATGTAGTAACCAAAAAAGTGTTAAACGATTCTTCAAAGTAGCCACCCTTTGCCTTGATGACAGCTTTGCAAACTCTTGGCATTCTCTCAACCAGCTTCACCTGGAATGCTTTTCCAACAGTCTTGAAGGAGTTCCCACATATGCTGAGCACTTGTTGGCTACTTTTCCTTCACTCTGTGGTCCAACTCATCCCAAACATCTCAATTGGTTTGAGGTCGGGTGATTGTGGAGGCCAGGTCATCTGATGCAATACTCCAACACTCTCTTTCTTGGTCAAATAGCCCTTACACAGCCTGGAGGTGTGTTGGGTCATTGTCCTGTTGAAAAACAAATGATAGTCCCACTAGGCGCAAACCAAATGGCATATTGACTGACCTTCATGTCTTAAAGTAATGGTGGACTGTCATTTCTCTTTGCATATTTGAGATGTTCTTGCCATAATATGGACTTGGTCTTTTACCAAATAGGGCTATCTTCTGTTTACCACCACTACCTTGTCACAACACAACTGATTGGCTCAAATGCATTAAGAAGGAAAGAAATTCCACAAATTAACTTTTAACAAGGCACACCTGTTAATTGAAATGAATTCCAGGTGACTACCTCATGAATGTGGTTGAGAGAATGCCAAGAGTGTGCAAAGCTGTCATCAAGGCAAAGGGTGGCTACTTTGAAGAATCTCAAATATTAAATAATTTTTGATTAACACTTTTTGGGGTTCTACATGATTCCATATGTGTTATTTCATAGTTTGATGTCATTGTTATTATTCTACAATGTAGAAAATAGTAAAAATAAAGAAAAACCTTGGAATGAGTAGGTGTCCAAACGTTTGACTGGTATTGTACAGTTGAAGTCGGTAGTTTACATACACCTTAGCCAAATACATTTAAACTCAGTTTTTCACAATTCCTGACATTTAATCCTAGTAAAAATCCATGTTTTAGGTCAGTTAGGATCACCATTTTATTTTAAGTATGTGAAATGTCAGAATAATAGCAGAGAGAATGATTTATTTCAGCTTTTATTTATTTCATCACATTTCCAGTGAGTCAGAAGATTACATACACTCAATTAGTATTTGGTAGCGTTGCCTTTAAATTGTTTAACTTGGTTCAAACGTTTCGGGTAGCCTTCCACAAGCTTCCCAGAATAAGTTGGGTGAATTTTGTCCCATTCCTCCTGATAGAGCTGGTGTAACTGAGTCAGGTTTGTAGGCCTCCTTGCTCGCACATGCTTTTTCAGTTCTGCCCACAAATTTTCTATGGGATTGAGGTCAGGGCTTTGTGATGGCCACTCCAATACCTTGACTTTGTTGTCCTTAAACCATTTTGCCACAACTTTGGAAGTATGCTTGGGGTCATTGTCCATTTGGAAGACCCATTTGTGACCAAGTTTTAACTTCCTGACTGATGTCTTGAGATGTTGCTTCAATATATCCACATAATTTTCCTTCCACATGATGCCATCTATTTAGTGAAGTGCACCAGTCCCTCCTGCAATAAAGCACCCCTACAACATGATGCTGCCACCCCCGTGCTTCAGGTTTGGGATAGTGTTTCTCGGCTTGCCAGCCTCCCCCGTTTTCCTCCAAACATAACAATGGTCATTATGGTCAAACAGTCCTATTTTTGTTTCATAGACCAGAGGACATTTCTCAAAAGTATGATCTGTTTCCCCATGTGCAGTTGCAAACCGTAGTCTGCCTTTTTCATGGCAGTTCTGGAGCAGTGGCTTCTTCCTTGCTGAGGGCCTTTCAGGTTATGTCGATTATAGGACTCGTTTTACTGTGGATATAGCTGCTTTTGTACCTGTTTCCTCCAGCATCTTCACAAGGTCCTTTGCTGTTGTTCTGGGATTGATTTGCACTTTTCAAAATACGTTCATCTCTAGGAGACAGAACGCGTCTCCTTCCTGAGCGGTATGACGACTGCGTGGTCCCATGGTGTTTATACTTGCGTACTATTGTTTGTACAGATGAACATGGTACCTTCAGGCGTTTGTAAATTTCTCCCAAGGATGAACCAGACTTGTGGAGGTCTACAATTTCTTTTCTGAGGTCTTGGCTGATTTCTTTTGTTTTATAAGTGAAATAATCCTTCTGTAAACAATTGTTGGAAACATTTCTTGTCATGCACAAAGCAGATGTCCTAACCGACTTGCCAAAACTATAGTTTGTTAACAAGAAATTTGTGGAGTGGTTGAAAAACACGTTTTAATGACTCCAACCTAAGTGTATGTAAACTTCCGACTTCAACTGTACATTATTATTTTGACTTTCTCCTTGGCCATTAGGCCAATATTAGGCTATCCCTAGACATTTTAAATATCTTCACGCCTAGAAGAGCCTCCATGCTTCCTAGGGGAGACCTCGTCTGTAGGTCGGATTCCCAGACAATATTTGTAACCGTGTTGCATCCAGAAGAACTTTGATTTGTGGATCACAGACCTTGATTTCCTGTGTGTGGTGTGTGTGTGGTGTGTGTGTGTGGTGTGTGTGTGGTGTGTGTGTGGTGTGTGTGTGTGTGTGTGTGTGCGTGCGTGCGAACCATGACAGTATGAATGTGATGGAAGCAGTGCATTGATGGTTTAGTGACTCCAGGCGCGGTGCATACAATATCTAAGAGGTAGATCCCCCAGGATGCTGGTATGTGCACAGGTCTAGCTAATTAGTGTTGGTGCGGTGTGTGTGTGAGAGGCAACTGTAAGTATGAGAGGGAAAAAGTGTGACTGTGAGCTGATATTATTGAATAAGGAAGAGAAGGACAGTGGAGACGCGATCAGATTGATAATTACACACTTAAGTCTGCAGGCCATTCGTTTAATTGAGACCCAAGAGACTGTCACTGTACTCTGCTGCTACTGTGTTTCAGTTCCACATTGTCATTACTGACAAAAGGAATGGAGATGAGATTTATTTTGGAGAAAAGTAGTCAACTGCAAAGACTGAGACAGTCGATCTAACAGGTGGCGGGTAGTAATTTCAGGCATTAATTTGTGCCTCTGTGATGGGTGGGTGGATGAATGGATGGGTGGATGTGTGGGTGCCGCCCATCTCTCTCCTCTCTCTCTTTCTTTCTGTCTCTCTCCTACATATTCTCTCTTTCCCTTCCCCTCCATCTCTCGCTCTCCACTACCCGTCTATATCTCTGTGGAGGCCAACCCCCCACGTGGTCGTTTGTCATCCGGGCCGGGGCCAGACGGAGATGGATGAGGTAATAGGAAGCCAGTCTGGATCGTGTTCATTAGGGCACACCAATTGCACCGGAAAACCAAAACCAAAGCGTTTCTTCTTGGATGAGTTTTGGCTGTTTTCTGGCTGTTTCCTTCCATTTGTTGTATAATAAATAGGACCCTGTTGTCCGCTAGGGCATTATGTTTGTGCTGCCACACTACAGTACAGCATCCCTCTCTGCTGCCTGCCACCTCAGGTGGGAGGAGAACGACTCCACACACAGCCGGGACCCCCTCAAGGTCTCAGGTCATCTGTGACGAGCCTGCTCTTTTGTCAGACGGCAGTAGAGAAAATGAAATTCGATAGTACACACATGCAAACAGACAGTCATGTGCATGGGCGCAGACATACACACAATCACAGCGCACGCACACACACAATTTGTAATAGAAAAACATCAGAGCTGACGTTGTATTGCTAGTAATCGTTTTGTCTTTTGTTAAGATTTATTCAGATCAGTAATCCATTTCAACAGCACATAAATGACCTACAAGTAGTCATTCTCTAATTAGTTGCTTTAGTCATTTTATGGTATCAAACAAACATTACAAGTAATGAATAATCACATCTCTAGACTCGACTGACGCTACAGTATGGCTCTAAACGCTGTATCCTTCATAGTAATTTCAACATCAGACAACAAAATGCTCTGTTGTTTAGATCAGATACAAATCCCTGAATCCCTACGGAAAACCTACCTAAAGTAGACAGTAGAAAAGGACATATTGCAATCCTGTTCTGTTATGTTTTGATGCCGGTCATACCATGTTAAAACGAAAGACTGGAAGAAAAAGAGATGGATGAGAGTTGAAGGAAGGAAGCAATTGAGACAAGGGAGTGGTGGTGTTGAGGTGTTATCCTTCTTCCACCCCAGAGGACGTGAGGGGTTGTGGTCCCTCTGGTCGCTCGGTTTGTGTGTCCTTTACCCTGTGGTTGCAAGTACCAACTACTGCAGGACACATTAAATCGGCCATTTGTCTTGCAGGCCGCCAATTTGTGACCCCTGCCCCAACCCGAACTTTACTTCCTAATTAAGGAGAAATATTATACTGTATGTAGAAAATGACAGTGTGAAGTTTGAAACGAAAAACGAAATTGTGCTCCAACAAGGAAGGGTGGTAACGGAAAATCATGATGAAAGACAAAAAAAGAAAGCACTTGCTCATAATGCCAGATGACTAAAGAAAACATTTCCGAAATGGCCGCCTAGTACCTTGCCCTCCCGCCGCCATTTCCTCCTGCAGTCTTCACTTCTGGTCCACCTGGAAGCTGATGGAACATTCAAAGACGTCGGGACCAACACCCTCCTCAAACACCAGCAGGAAGTACATTGTCTTCCTCACCTTTTCTAATTCAGCGATCCGCTCGCTAAACTCCTGGGCGTCGGCCTCGTAGTGGTGCACAGGCGTGTCGTTGCCATCGCCCTCGGCTCGCCAGAACACCCCCGCCGGGTCCAGTAGCTGGCGGTTCATCAGGTGGGTGAGGTCGGGCGCCCAGAGTTGCGAGATGGCAATCACAGTGAGGCGGCCCGGACGTGCCAGCCACACGCCCCAGTGGGTGAAGTGCAAGGAATGCAGGGAGAAGTCTTGGCGGTAAACGGCCTCGTGGGGTCGGAGGAGACGCTCACCGTCCTGCTGCTTTCCGCCGCGCTGCTGCAGAGACTGGACCGTGGTGGACCGCTGGTGCATCACCTCGGTCAGATGGAAGTCGGGCTGGAAGGGCAGCTCCAGTGTGGTTTGGGAAGCCATGTTGGTTTGGGTTCAAGAGGTCGAGCTTCAAGAGGATGATGGTTCGAAAAGTGGGTGAAGGCTCGATCAAACAAGAAATGCTTTGGCTGGCCGAGTCCTCTCACTCGCTCAGGAATCCCCTCTATCTCTCACTCTCTCTTTGTCACGTTCTCAGCATCTTTGTCTCTCTCTTTCTCTCTCTCTCTCTCTCTTCCTTTCTTCCTCTCTCGCCGGGTCAGTTAGCGTGTCATTTAGCGTGTCAGTTAACCAGTTAGTGTCAGTTAACCAGTTAGTGTGTCAGTTAGTCATTTAGCGTGTCAGTTAACCAGTTAGTGTGTCAGTTAACCAGTTAGTGTGTCAGTTAGTCATTTAGCGTGTCAGTTAACCAGTTAGTGTGTCAGTTAGTGTGTCAACTAGTCAGTTAGTGTGTGGAAGACTCTCGCGCATGGCTACAATACCCTTAGACGGGGGGTGGGTCTTGCCGTCTTGGTGTTCTTAGTTGGCAAGATGAGCATTAGGCACTAGGCAACTGGAGCTAATGACGTCTGCAGTGGCGACGCGGAGATTTCCCTTGTGGAAACCAGGGACAGCTGTGTGGTTGTCACATATTTATCTCACATTTGTCCCGTCGTTGTGCTTGGCTAGTGGAGGCCTACCTCTCTCACTACATACTGTATTCTGCTAAGTATGACTGAAATCTGCGTAATTTGGTGTGTCTGCCAAGTGACCAGTGGAGGGCTGGTGTTACTGGAATGGAACGGTATCAAACAAATGGAATGTGGTTGATACCTTTCCGTTCATTCGATTACAGCCATTACAATGAGCCAAGTCCTCTGATTTCTCCCACCACCAGCCTCCGCTGCTCATAACACAAGGGGACGCATGCCTTCAACTTCAGATTGAAATGTATCAGGTAGAACAGATATATGATTGTCTGTCAGATAGAATCTGTGTCAGCTTTAAATGTTCTATTTCTATCTGCTATGTTCAAAACATTTCCTCTCTGGGCCGTATTCATTAGCCGCAGAACAGACTGAAATAGGGAGGGACTACATGAAATTGTCCATCAAGATGCGCTCATTTTAATTTTCTATTGCCAAATGTTTTGCTACAGTGTGCACTATTAAATATGGACCAGGTGATGGGGTACCTCTGTGTGTCTGGTCTGATGGGCACCACTGCCTGAGTTATGGGATGGGAGGAGGGGACTGCAGGGGTGGATGGAGCTGCTGTTTCTGGCCACTCCATCCTTCGCAGAGTAGAGTTATTATAGAGCTTTATTGTCTTCTGGATGAAAGCCAAGATGGATATTCCGCTCTCTCGCTCTCTCTCTCTCTCTCTCTCTCTCTCTCTCTCTCTCTCTCTCTCTCTCTCTCTCTCTCTCTCTCTCTCTCTCTCTCTCTCTCTCTCTCTCTCTCTCTCTCTCTCTCTCTCTCTCTCTCTCTCTCTCTCTCTCTCTCTCTCTCTCTCTCTCTCTCTCTCTCTCTCTCTCTCTCTCTCTCTCTCTCTCTCTCTCTCTCTCTCTCTCTCTCTCTCTCTTTTTCTCTTTCTCTCTCTCTTTCTTTCTCTCTCTCTTTCTCTCTCTTTCTCGCTCTCGCTCTTCCCCCCCAGGCCAAAGTCAGAGAGAGTGGGAGGGGGGGTAGCTCTCAAATGACTCGGGGTTTCCATGGTGCAGTGCTGTTTCTTTTATCCTCTCCTCTTAAAGGAGCCGCTACTACACACACACACACACACAAAATAGCCCCTCAATCAGCAGAACGAAGGGTCCATCGGAACCACACAGCTAGATCCTACCTACCGACCAGGGCTCTTAGTCCACCACTCCCCAGCAGGGGGGGGGGGTAAATTGTAGTGTGCACTAACATCCGAAAAAAAACCTTGCCGAAGACCAAAATGATTAGAATGTCATAACATTTCATCATGATATATGCACAAACTTTTCCAAACTGTTTCGGATGGGAAGTATGCAGACGCCTTAAGTGTGACCTTATTTGTGCCATACACCCCACCGTAGTCTGAGGGGGAGCCACTGGGAAGGGGATGACTGGCAGGTAGTTCCATGCAGCTCGAATCGTTCCCCAGCCGTGTGTCCTGTTCCGCCTGTTCTCCCTCTGGATTTATGCTATCCAGAACCCTGGTGATAAATTACATTCAATGTTCCCCTAAACCTCCGGAACGCATCGGCCGGCCGAGAGGGGACAAGGTGGGGGCAAGAGGTATGCTGCAGCGGGGATGACAGCCTCACTCACAAGAGGGTGTGTATTTATGAGTTCGGCCGACACACAACTTGTTCGTTTGGCTTTCATAATATAACCAACACTCTTTTTCCTCCCTCTACTCGTCTTGCATTTCCACACCCTCCACCCCTCTCCTCCCTCTCCTACCTTTCCCACACCCTTCACCCCACTCCCCCTCTGCTCCCACTCCCACTCCCTCTCCCCCCTCCCCCCTCTCCTCCCTCTCCTACTTTTCCACACCCTCCACCCCTCTCCTCCCTCTCCATCTCCCCCCTCCACCCCTCTCCTCCCTCTCCTACCTTCCACCAACTCTCCTCCCTCTCCCTCTCCCACTCCCCCATCACCCCTCCCCTCCCTCTCCCACTCCACCCTCCACCCCTCTCCTCCCTCTCCTACCTTCCACCAACTCTCCTCCCTCTCCTACCTTCCACCACCTTTCCCCCCTCTTTCCCAACCTCTTATCCCTCCATCTACACCTTCTCTGACCTCCTCCACTCCGTCCTCTCCACCCCCCACACTTCCCCCCTCCACCCTGCCCTCCCTTCAGGTCATCCCAGACTGGAAGGAGCAGGAGTGGGACACAGAGACGCCTGAGTCATATGCCGGAATCTTCCACTTCCGCTTCTGGCGCTTTGGCGAGTGGGTGGACGTGGTGATTGACGACCGGCTGCCCACGGTGGACAACCAGCTGGTCTACTGCCACTCAGATGACAGTAACGAGTTCTGGAGCGCACTGGTGGAGAAGGCCTATGCGAAGTTAGTCAATGAATCAATCAATCAGTCAATGGCTTTATTGTACAAATTGGGAAATGTGTGGTACTGTCTTGGTGAAAAATGTATTATTCAATCCATTTGTCCATCAATCTATATATTGTCCCAATTGGGGAATGTCATGTAAAGTCAGGGTTAAAAACAACAACATTAAAATGAAATGAACACCTATGGGACAGGGATAAAGAGAGAGTACTGTAGCAGCCCTGGGGGAATGTCATCTAATTAAACATCTGATGCTATGTTTAAGTCTCCCAATATTTGAGGTATGCAGAATTTTTTTTTAGAACGAAGACGCACTCACTCAATCTAATAAATATTTCCAATTGGTAACACTTTACTTAAAGCCTGTAGGTATAATGCTTTATAACATGTTATAAGCATGTCTTATAATAAGACCTAATAATCTATTATGTACTACTTCTTCTGACTGATTCAAAATATGTACTATTCACTGTCCTTTTGATTGAGATGTAGAGTCACATATTAAGATTTGAAGTCAACTAAGGCTGCATTTACAATGGGAGCCCGATTCTGATCTTTTTCCAATAATTGGTCTTTTGACCAATCATAGTAGCTATTTTGCCAATAATTGGTCTTTTGACCAATCATAGTAGCTATTTTGCCAATAATTGGTCTTTTGACCAATCATAGTAGCTATTTTGCCAATAATTGGTCTTTTGACCAATCATAGTAGCTATTTTGCCAATAATTGGTCTTTTGACCAATCATAGTAGCTATTTTGCCAATAATTGGTCTTTTGACCAATCATAGTAGCTATTTTGCCAATAATTGGGCAGAAAATCAGAATGGGAATGCCTGTAAAAGAATCTAGGCTCCTTTGTCATCCAGATGTCAACTGTGCATTGTAGACAGCATTGATAGAGGAATATTTGACTTCAGATGAAGAGCATGGCCCTTCCAACGCCGGGATTGTGGGTTTCGATTGTGGGTTCGATTCCCGGGGCCACCCATATGTAAAATTCATGCTCGCATGACTAAATTGCTTTAGATTAAAGTTTCTGCTAAATGGCATATATTATTTTTTATACTGAACAAAAATATAAACACAACATGTAAAGGTCCCATGTTTCATGAGCTGAAGTAAAAGATCCCAGAAATGTTCCATATGCACAAAAACATATTTCTGTAAAATGTTGTGCACAAATTTGTTTACATACCTGCTAGTGAGCATTTCTCCTTTGCCAAGATAATCCATCCACCTAACAGGAGTGGCATATCAAGAAGCTGCTTTAAACAGCATGATCATTACCTTGTGCTGGGGACAATAAAAGGCCACTCAAAAATTTGCAGTTTTGTCACACAACACAATGCCACAGATGTCTCAAGTTTTGAGGGAGTGTGCAATTAGCATGCTGACTGCAGGATTATCCACCAGAGCTGTTGCCAGAGAATTTTATATAATTTCTCTACCATAAGCCGCCTCTTTTCGTCGTTTTAAAGAATTTGGCAGTATGTCCAACCGGCCACACAACCGTAGACCACGTGTAACCACGCCAGCCCAGGACCTCCACATCCGGCTTCTTCACCACCAGGATCGTCTGCACCCAGCCACCCAGACAGCTGATGAAACTGTGGGTTTGCACAACCTAAGAATTTCTGCACAAACTGTCAGAAACCGTCTCAGGGAAGACCATCTGCATGCTCGTCGTCCTCACCATGGTCTTGACCTGACTGCAGTTTGGCATCGTAACCAACTTCAGTGGGCAAATGCTCACCTTCGATGACCACTGGCGCACTGGAGAGGTGTACTCTTCACGGATGAATCCCGGTTTCAACTGTACCAGGCAGATGGCAGACAGCGTGTATGGCATCGTGTGGTCAAGCGGTATGCTGATGTCAACGTTGTGAACAGAGTGACCCATGATGAGAGTGTGATTATGGTATGGGCGGGCATAAACTCTGGACAACGAACACAATTGCATTTTATCTATGGCAATTTGAAAGCACAGAGATACTGTGATGAAATCCTGAGGCCCATTGCTGTGACATTCATCCGCCGCATTCACCTCATGTTTCAGCATGGTAATGCAAGGCTCCATGTCGCAAGGATCTGTACACAATTCCTGGAAGCTGAAAATGTCCCAGTTCTTCCATGGCCTGCATACTCACCAGACATGTTTGTGCTTCTACACCTGCATTGCTTGCTGTTTGGGGTTTTAGGCTGGGTTTCTGTACAGCACTTTGTGACATCAGCTGATGTCACAAATGTATAAATAAATTTGATTTGATGTCACCCATTGAAGTTCTTTGGGATGCTCTGGATCGACAGCGTGTTCCAGTTCCTGACAATATCCAGCAACTTTGCACAGCCATTGAAGAGGAGTGGGACAACATTCCACAGGCCACAATCAACAGCCTGAATATCTATGCAATGGAGATGCTTGAGGCAAATGGTGGTCACACTAGATACTGGGTGTTTATTTGTTGTTGTATTTTACCCCCATTTTCTCCCCAATTTCATGATATCCAATTGCGATCCAATTACAATATTTTCTCATCGCTGCAACTCCCCAACGGGCTCGGGAGAGGCGAAGGTCGAGTCATGCATCCTCCGAAACATGACCTGCCAAACCGCGCTTCTTAACACCCGCCCGCTTAACCAGGAAACAAGCCGCACCAATGTGTCGGAGGAAACACCATTCAACTGATGACCGACGTCTGCAGGCGCCCGGCCCGCCACAAGGAGTCGCTAGAGTGCGATGAGGCAAGTAAAGCCCCCCCGACCAAACCCTCCCCTAACCCGGACGACGCTGGCCCAATTGTGCTCTGCCCTATGGGACTCTCGGTCACGGATAGTTGTGACACAGCCTGTGATTGAAACCGGGTCTGTAGTGACATTGCAGTGCCTTAGACCGCTGTGCCACTCGAGATCCACACCTCTACTTTTTTTAAAGGTATCTGTGACCAACAGATGCATATCTGTATTCTCAGTCATGTGAAATCCATAGATTAGGTCCTAATGAATTTATTTCTATTGACTGATTTCCTTATATGAACTGTAACTCAACAAAATCTTTGTTGCATTTATATTTTTGTTCAGTGTATTTTAATTCATTCATTCATTAAATCCCTCCTCCCCGTCCTCCCGTCCCTGCAGAGTGTACGGCTGCTACGAGGCCCTGGACGGTGGGAATACGGCGGATGCACTGGTGGACTTCACAGGGGGTGTGTCGGAGCCTATGGACCTGCTGGAGGGCCAGATGGCCACGGACGAGGTGGCCCGCAACCAGCTGTTTGAGAGAGTGCTGAAGGTCCACAACCGGGATGGCCTCATCAGCTGTTCCATCCGGGTGAGTCAGTCGGGGAAGATCTGGTCGTCACTAGCTTTCATACCCATAAAGTCATAAACCCTGCCCATTTCTACAATTTATCTTCTTAAAATTTGATTTCAACCCTAACCTTAACCGTACTGCTAAACTTATCAGATCAAAAAGTTTTAAAAAATTATGCCAATTTTTACTTTGTGGCTGTGGAATCTGACTTTGTGGCAATAGAAGCTAGTGGAAACCGGAAGATCTGGACTAGACAGACATTTTGTATCATGGTGAGGGGGGGGGCAAGGGGGTCATATCAAATTTGATTTGTCACATGTGCCAAATACAACAAGTGTAGACCTTATAGTGAAATGCTTACTTACAAGCCCTTTACCAACAATGCAGTTTTAAGAAAAAAAGTGTTGAGAAAGTATTTACTAAATAAACTGAAGTAAACAATAAATAAAAAGAAAAAAGAAAAAAATAGAAAATAGAAAAATAACATATTTAAAGAGCAACAATAAAATAACAGTAACGAGGCTATATAGAGGGGGCACCAGTACAGAGTCAATGTGCGGTGGCTCAGGTTAGTCAGTTACTAGATCACAGTACAAAACTTTAAGAAAATGCTTTGAAACAGGGAGGTACTACAATACTTGTACTTTTTGTTTTCTGTTGCAAAACGTGTTGCTGCATTGTGGCTTAATAGGGCCCTGCTATTTGGAATATTTTTTTTTTGCAGTTGCAATATTTGGCAATCGTCATGATAATGTGCCATCCCGTCTATTTCAAAAGTTATAGTTAGTGTATCTTTGCAAGAGGAAAATGATCCATCTAATCATCCAATACTTTACTGATGAGACTTCATTTGTATGAGTGTGTACAGTATACAGGATCAATCTCTTTATTGTCCCAATCAGGAAATGTGTGGAAAACAACATCAATTAAATCTAAGGAACACCTAGGGGTAGGGTTACAGTCAGAATTATGGATTAACATGGGTAATCGGGATCCCAGGACTGTCCCTGGAACATTCTTCAAATGTCCAGAAAAATGTAATGGCAATTACAACGTTTTTCCCCAATGTCGAACTAATGCAATTCCACAAAATACACAACATGCGCAGCATCAGATGAGCAAAAAAATGAAATAGTTAATTATCCAAACAGGTTGTCGCAAGGAAGCCTTTAGCCTAGTGTCTTTACTTCACACAAAGTCGCCACATCTGGGGGCGGCAGGTAGCCTAGTGGTTAGAGGGTTGGACTAGTAACCGGAAGGTTGCAAGATCTAATCCCCGAGCTGACAAGGTAAAAATCTGTAGTTCTGCCCCTGAACAAGGCAGTTGTTGTTCCTAGGCCGTCATAGAAAATAAGAATTTGTACTTAACTGACTTGCCTAGTTAAATAAAGGTAAAATAAAAATGTATTCAAAGCACACACATAATGGACACGACCTGAATGCAGTTAATAAACCCTACAGGAAGCCCCTACAGTTTAGCCTATAAAATAACGTGTACCTTTTTGAGCTGTGATTGTGACTCTTCAGGCAGTCACAAATTTGATAGGCCTATGCACAATTCACTACATAGGCATCTCTGTAACAGACATTGTCTGTTAATAATTCAGAGGCATGAGGGAAAATTCTATCTTCTCCTGTCCTAGAGCCTAGGTTATTTCCCTATCTAGTCCCATTCCCACTGAAACCTAAAATCATGACTCCTGTCTCGCATGAACATTCCTGAATGTAATCCATAGGTTGCATTATCAATGCACGTCTCTCGCTTATGCATATCAAAATACAGCTCAAACATTTCTCTCTATTCTCTGTGCTGTCTCATACTTGCTGCCCATATGAGAGCTTCACTAGAGAATGTGTGATCAACAAACGGTATGAGAGTAGATATGGATATTTTTAAAACAGAGTTTGTCCCCGTTAAGATACCTTGATATTTAAACTATTTCCACAAATTCCACTCTTCATCTCCCCGTTATTCATGAGCTGATCTGCTATCTGTACAATCAACTTGATGTTGACAAATATAGGATATATTCTGTCATTCGTTGGAGGTTATCTAGCAAGCTTAGCAACTTGATTGAATGCCATTACAAAGTTTGTATGATTCGACAACGCTATACTCGTGGTGTGCTCTGTGGGTCCTGAGCGCACTATGTGTTGATATAGCTTACTGCTGAAATGCACTGAATTGATTGAAGAACATGATAACGCTCTGAATTTATGAACAGCCTGTTTTGCAATTCACAACAATGTCATTGGCGATCAAAGATAGTTACTGCATCATTACTAAATATTAGTTTATTTTGCTCTGAAATCTTTACATAGTGAGGCAGCCAAGCTGACAAAATGGCGTAGTGCCCCTCTTATTTGGGGAGAACCCTGGCATAGTTACCATATCTTGGTTTTAAACGCTTTAAAAGGGCACTTTGCGGTATTTCCCGGGACTCTTGTTCCCGGTATTGAAACTTGGTCAATTTTCTGGAAAATATTCATCCCTAGTCAGAAAGGGAATTTTGACTCAGATTTGAGTTGTATCAGCTTAACATTTTTGAGTAACAGCCCCAGTAAGCCACGCCTCCAATATAAAATCCCAGTGTGACATAGACATTTGTTGAATGTTGTTCATTTTCAGTACTGTGCCCGTCACCAAGTGAGTTCTTAGGTGAATGTTATCATTATAATTAAACTCTTTATGAAAATACAACACATATCTCATGAGGCCTTATTTTGAGGCCTAGCTTTACCCTAATACAGTGGCCTGAAACTCATGGTTTACAGGCCAGATCAGGCTTGCAAGTAGGTTTTCAAAATTCTGTTAACTTTCCCAAAATTCCCAGATTTTCAAAAAATCCTGATTGAGGGATTTCCAGGATTCTTCCAACCGGGATTTCTGGAAAACGTAGAGAATGTACCAGAATTTTGCTACCCTACCTGCAAGTCACATTATGCTGGCTTGCAAAGCGATGTGTAAGTCCTATTAGAATCCAGCCAGAGTTAGGATATCCAACAGTTTAAATGTGTATTCACCTGCAACCTGCATTCATAATGACTGCCAGGGTTAGGAACAGTGAGAGGAGACTACCTAAGCCATTTAAACTGGAATAACAATTTCAGTAACAGGTGCAAAAAGTCTAACTAAATTATTGGATTAGTTTAGAAAAATGTACTCTGTGTTATTTATCAATGTGTAGCATAAGATGAATCACTCAATTCAGTGCATTCAGAAATTATTCAGACCCCTTGAATTTTTCCACATTTTGTTACAGCCTTATTCTAAAAATAATTAAATAAATGTTTGTCCTCATCAATCTACACACAATACCCCATAATGACAACGAAAAAACTGGTTTTTAGACATTTTTGCAAATCTATTACAAATGAAAAACAGAAATATCACATTTACATAAGTATTCAGACGCTATCATTCTTGTCGGACTCGTTAAAGGAATACGTTCCTTCCAGTCCGCGGTGAGTAATCGCTTCCAGCTATTTTCAGGTCTCTCCAAAGATGTTCCATCAGGTTCAAGTCCGGGCTCTGGCTGGGCCACTCAAGGACATTCCGAGACTTGTCCTGAAGCCACTCCTGCATTGTCTTGGCTGTGTGCTTAGGGTCGTTGCCCTGTTGGAAGATGAACCTTCACCCCAGTCTGAGGTCCTGAGTGCTCTGGAACATGTTTTCATCAAGGATCTCTCTGTACTTTGCTACATTCATCTTTCCCTTGATCCTGATTAGTCTCCCAGTCCCTGCAGCTGAAAAACATCCCCCAGAGTTCAATCTTGGTTTCATCAGACCAGAGAAACTTGTTTCTCTTGGTTTGAGAGTCTTTAAGTGCCATTTGGCAAACAAAGCAGGCCATCATGTGCCTTTTACTGAGGAGTGGCTTCCGTCTGGCCACTCTAGCATAAAGGCCTGAGGGATCTGGAGCAGGTTTTCATCAAGGATCTCGCTGTACTTTGCTCCGTTCATCTTTCCCTCATTCCTGACTAGTCTCCCAGTCCCTGCTGCTAAAAAACATCCCCACAGCATGATGCTGCGACCACCATGCTTCACCGTAGGGATGGTGCCAGGTTTCCTCCAGATGTGACGCTTGGCATTCAGGCCAAAGAGTTCAATCTTGGATTCATCAGACCAGAGAATCTTGTTTCTCATGGTCAGAGTCCTTTAGGTGACTTTTGTCAAACTCCAAGTGGGCTGTCATGTGCCTTTTACTGAGGAGTGGTTTCCATCTGGCCACTCTACCACAAATGCCTGATTGGTGGAGTGCTGCAGAGATGGGTGTCTTTCTGGAAGGTTCTCCTTTCTCCACAGAGGAACTCTAGAGCTCTGTCAGAGTGACCATCGGGTTCTTGGTCACCTCCCTGACCAAGGCCCTTTTCCCCCAATTGCTCAGTTTGGCCGGGCGGCCAGCTCTAGGAAGAGTCCTGGTGGTTCCAAACTTCTTCCATTTAAGAATGATGGAGGGCACTGTGTTCTTCAAGACCTTCAATGTTGCAGACATTTTTTTGTACCCTTACCCATATCTGTGCCTCGACACAATCCTGTCGCGGAGCTCTACGGACAATTCCTTCGACCTCATGGCTTGGTTTTTGCTCTGACATGCACTGTCAACTGTGGGACCTTATATAGACAGGTTTGTGCCTTTCCAAATCATGTCCAATCAATTGAAATTATCACAGGTGGACTCCAATCAAGTTTTAGAAATATCTCAAGGATAAAATGGAATAGAATGCACCTGAGCTCAATTTCGAGTCTCATAGCAAAGGGTCTGAATACTTATGTAAATAAGGTATTTCTGTTATTTATTTTTAATCCTTTTAAAAAAATTCTAAAACCTGTTTTAGCTTTGTCATTATGGGGTATTGTTTGTAGATTGATGAGGAATAACATTCATTTAATCCATTTTAGAATAAGGTTGTAACGTAACAAAATGTGGAAAAAGTGAAGTGGAATCAATACTTTCCGAATACACTGTACTTACAAAACACTGATACACAATTCCAGAAAATCTTCCTGCAGTAGAGCATGCTGGAGAAAAGTTAATAACTTTAAAAACAAATAGGCTTGTTTTTAGTTCTCATTTAACTTTGATCAGTACCACATAAACATAAGTAATAATGCATTTTCATTGACTTTGAGTTCAACTTACTATGAGTATTTGTGTTAAAAATGCCTTGGGGTTTACAGTGCATCTACCGGTCATCGTCAATTAAAAGAATATATATTTCACCTTTATTTAACCAGGTAGGCTAGTTGAGAACAAGTTCTCATTTACAACCTGGCCAAAATAAAGCAAAGCAGTTCGACACATACAACAACACAGATTTACACATGGAATAAACAAACATTCAGTAAATAATACAGTAGAAAAAAAGTATATATACAGTGTGTGCAAATGAGGTAAGATAAGGGAGGTAATGCAATAAAATGGGCCATAGTGGCGAGGTAATTACGATATAGCAATTAAACACTGTAGTGATAGATGTGCAGAAGATGAATGTGCAAGTAGAGATACGGGGGTGCAAAAGAGCAAAATAAATAAATAAATACAGTATGGGGATGAGGGAATTGGATGGGCTATTTACAGATGGGCTATGTACAGGTGCAATGATCTGTGAGCTGCTCTTACAGCTGGTGCTTAAAGTTAGTGAGGGAGATAAGAGTCTCCAGCTTCAGTGATTTTTGCACTTCGTTCCAGTCATTGGAAGCAGAGAACTGGAAGGAAAGGCGGCCAAAGAGGAATTGGCTCTGGGGGTGACCAGTGAAATATACCTGCTGGAGCGCGTGCTGCGGGTGGGTGCTGCTATGGTGACCAGTGAACTGAGATAAGGCGGTGCTTTACCTAGCAAAGACTTGTAGATGACCTGGAGCCAGTGGGTTTGGCGACGAGTATGAAGCGAGGGCCAGCCAACGAGAGCATACAGGTCGCAGTGGTGGGTAGTATATGGGGCTTTGGTGACAAAATGGATGGCACTGTGATAGACTGCATCCAATGTGTTGAGTAGAGTGTTGGAGGCTATTTTGTAAATGACATCGCCGAATTCGAGGATCAGTAGGATAGTCAGTTTTACGAGGGTATGTTTGGCAGCATGAGTGAAGGATGCTTTGTTGCCAAATAGGAAGCCGATTCTAGATTTAATTTTGGATTGGAGATGCTTAATGTTGGTCTGGAAGGAGAGTTTACAGTCTAACCAGACACCTAGATATTTGCAGTTGTCAATATATTCTAAATCAGAACCGTCCAGAGTAGTGACGGGCGGGCAGGTGCGGGCAGCGATCGGTTGAAAAGCATGCATTTAGTTTTACTTGCATTTAAGAGCAGTTGGAGGCCATGGAAGGAGAGTTGTATGGCATTGAAGCTGTCTGGAGGTTAGTTAGCACAGTGTCCAAAGAAGGGCCAGAAGTATACAGAATGGTGTCGTCTGCGTAGAGGTGGATCAAAGAATCACCAGCACCAAGAGCGACATCATTGATGTATACAGAGAAGAGAGTCGGCCAAAGAATTGAACCCTGTGGCAGCCTCATAGAGATTGCAAGAGGTCCGGACAACAGGCCCTCCGATTTGACACACTGAACTCTATCAGAGAGGTAGTTGGTGAACCAGGCATGGCAGTCATTTGAGAAACCAAGGCTGTTGAGTCTGCCGATAAGAATGTGGTGATTGTCGAGTCGAAAGAGTCGATGAATATGGCTGCACAGTATTGTCTGTTATCGATGGCAGTTATGATATCGTTTAGGACCTTGAGCGTGGCTGAGGTGCACCCATGACCAGCTCGGAAGCCAGATTGCATAGCAGAGAAGGTACGGTGGAATCCGAAATGGTGGGTGATCTGTTTGTTAACCTGGCTTTCGACGACCTTAGAAAGGCAGGGTAGGATAGATATAGGTCTGTAGCAGTTTGGGTCTAGAGTGTCTCCCCCTTTGAAGAGGGGGATGACCGCGGCAGCTTTCCAATCTTTGGATCTCAGGCGAGCTGCTTTTTGTTTATCTCTCTCTCTCTCTCTTTGTATGGCACCATATACAGTAGGTCCACCCCTGCACTAGAACTTATTTACAGTCCAGCATTGTGTGATTCCGAGTCAAGTACTCTAGCTCAACTGGGAGAGATGAGCGTTTTATATTCCTGATTTTTCTTGAGGATCCATTCGACGAATGGCCCTGACAGCGCCGAAAGCCAACGTCTTTAATTCCTTGGACGTGATACGTCTGGTGGTTGTCGTTTGGTTATTGTTGTTAACGTCCTGGGAATGTTACAAAAATGCTAGACGCTATTCTATTCACAGGCTTTTTGTTGTGAGGAGGTCTGATTTAGGAATACAACAAAGGCATCTTAAAAGCCACCCTCATGCATCTCTCTCCCCAGATTCCAAGCCTAATTGCTTTTTGTCTCAACCCCCCCCCCCCCCCCCCCCCCCCCCCCGTTTTCGATAAAAAACTACCTTATACACACAAACTGGGTTTGAAAAATTATTTGTGTGGTTTGGAATTCTTAAAGAACATATTCCACAGAGCTGATGGCCTAGGCAGAATAGGTCGATCACACCTGGGTTAAAATATTATTCGTATTCTGGAATAGTCCCAAAAGTGTAAACCCCCGTCAATTGTCATCGGCAAGCTAAAGAAAGATCTCAAATACTGTACTCAGGCCTTTTGATTGCATTTTTTCCTCCAATCCCATATCGATATCATTTCAGTGTTTATAAAAGACATTGATTGCAACTGTGTGAATGTTCACTTTTCTGTTCACTCCCATTGCTCTGTGAAGTCCAGACAACTGCTTGCAGATTTCCCATTGGGCGAGGGATGAATGTTCTGGCAACCTAAACTTACGCAACCAGCTTGTATACAATGGGAAGCCCATCCACAGTTTATGGCCCATTAGCAGACAATTAACAACGCTTAAAGTGACAATCCAGTCTCCTTTTCACCTCATTTAACACCTTTACTTAATCAAATCAAATTGTATTTGTCACATACACATGGTTAGCAGATGTTAATGCGAGTGTAGCGAAATGCTTGTGCTTCTAGTTCCGACAATGCAGTAATAACCAACGAGTAATCTAACCTAACAATTTCACAAAAACTACCTTATACACACAAGTGTAAAGGGATGAAGAATATGTACATAAAGATATATGAATGAGTGATGGTACAGAACGGCATAGGCAAGATGCAGTAGATGGTATCGAGTACAGTATATACATATGAGATGAGTAATGTAGGGTATGTAAACATTATATTAAATGGCATTGTTTAAAGTGGCTAGTGATACATTTTTTAAATACATTTTCCCATTATTAAAGTGGCTGGAGTTGAGTCAGTATGTTGGCAGCAGCCACTCAATGTTTAACAGTCTGATGGCCTTGAGATGGAAGCTGTTTTTCAGTCTTTCGGTCCCTGCTTTGATGCACCTGTACTGACCTCGCCTTCTGGATGATAGTGGAGTGAACAGGCAGTGGCTTGGGTGGTTGTTGTCCTTGATGATCTTTATGGCCTTCCTGTGACATCGGGTGGTGTAGGTGTCCTGGAGGGCAGGTAGGTTGCCCCCGGTGATGCGTTGTGCAGACCTCACTACCCTCTGGAGAGCTTTACGGTTGTGGGCGGAGCAGTTGCCGTACCAGGCGGTGATACAGCCCGACAGGATGCTCTCGATTGTGCATTTGTAAAGGTTTGTGAGTGCTTTTGGTGACAAGCCGGATTTCTTCAGCCTCCTGCTGCGCCTTCTTCACCACGCTGTCTGTGTGGGTGGACCAATTCATTTTGTCCGTGATGTGTACGCCGAGGAACTTAAAACTTACTACCCTCTCCACTACTGTCCCGTCGATGTGGATAGGGGGGTGCTCCCTCTGCTGTTTCTTGAAGTCTACGATCATCTCCTTTGTTTTGTTGACGTTGAGTGTGAGGTTATTTTCCTGACACCACACTCCAAGGGCACTCACCTCCTCCCTGTAGGCCGTCTCGTCGTTGTTGGTAATCAAGCCTACCACTGTAGTGTCGTCTGCAAACTTGATGATTGAGTTGGAGGCGTGCATGGCCACGCAGTCGTGGGTGAACAGGGAGTATAGGAGAGGGCTGAGAACGCACCCATTTGGGGCCCCAGTGTTGAGGATCAGCAGGGTGGAGATGTTGTTACTTACCCTCACCACCTGGGGGCGGCCCGTCAGGAAGTCCAGTACCCAGTTGCACAGGGCGGGGTCGAAACCCAGGGTCTCGAGCTTGATGACGAGTTTGGAGGGTACAATGGTGTTAAATGCTGAGCTGTAGTCGATGAACAGCATTCTCACATAGGTATTCCTCTTGTCCAGATGGGTTAGGGCAGTGTGGTTCTGATTGCGTCGTCTGTGGACCTATTGGGGCGGTAAGCAAATTGGAGGGGGTCTAGGGTGTCAGGTAGGGTGGAGGTGATATGGTCCTTGACTAGTCTCTCAAAGCATTTCATGATGACGGAAGTGAGTGCTACGGGGCGGTAGTCGTTTAGCTCAGTTACCTTAGCTTTCTTGGGAACAGGAACAATGGTGGCCCTCTTGAAGCATGTGGGAACAGCAGACTGGAATAAGGATTGATTGAATATGTCCGTAAACACACCAGCCTGCTGGTCTGCGCATGCTCTGAGGACGCGGCTGGGGATGCCGTCTGGGCCTGCAGCCTTGCGAGGGTTAACACGTTTAAATGTTTTACTCACGTCGGCTGCAGTGAAGGAGAGTCCGCAGGTTTTGGTAGCGGGCCATGTCAGTGGCACTGTATTGTCCTCAAAGCGAGCAAAGAATTTGTTGAGTCTGTCTGGGAGCAAGACATCCTGGTCCGCGACGGGGCTGGTTTTCTTTTTGTAATCCGTGATTGACTGTAGACCCTGCCACATACCTCTTGTGTCTGAGCCGTTGAATTGCGACTCTACTTTGTCTCTATACTGACGCTTAGCTTGTTTGATTGCCTTGCGGAGGGAATAGCTACACTGTTTGTATTCGGTCATGTTTCCGGTCACCTTGCCCTGGTTAAAAGTAGTGGTTCGCGCTTTCAGTTTCGTGCGAATGCTGCCATCAATCCACGGTTTCTGGTTTGGGAATGTTTTAATAGTTGCTGTGGGTACAACATCGCCGATGCACTTGCTAATAAACTCGCTCACCAAATCAGCGTATTCGTCAATGTTGTTGTTTGACGCAATGCGGAACATATCCCAATCCACGTGATCAAAGCAATCTTGAAGCGTAGAATCAGATTGGTCGGACCAGCGTTGAACAGACCTGAGCGCGGGAGCTTCCTGTTTTAGTCTCTGTCTATAGGCAGGGAGCAACAAAATGGAGTCGTGGTCAGCTTTTCCGAAAGGAGGGCGGGGGAGGGCCTTATATGCATCGCGGAAGTTAGAATAACAATGATCTAGGGTTTTACCAGCCCTGGTAGCACAATCGATATGCTGATAGAATTTAGGGAGTCTTGTTTTCAGATTAGTCTTGTTAAAATCCCCAGCTACAATGAATGCAGCCTCAGGATATGTGGTTTCCAGTTTACATAGAGTCAAATAAAGTTCGTTCAGGGCCATCGATGTGTCTGCTTGGGGGGGAATATATGCGGCTGTGATTATAATCGAAGAGAATTCTCTTGGTAGATAATGCGGTAGACATTTGATTATGAGGAATTCTAAGTCAGGTGAACAGAAGGACTTGAGTTCCTGTATGTTGTTATGATCACACCACGTCTCGTTAATCATAAGGCACATCTCAATAGGTATTCCAGATAAGTCATGACATGGCACAAGTGTGGGGGTGGGCCTTTCCTCTTTTGTTCTCTATTCAAATCAAATGTTATTTGTCACATGCGGCAAGGTGTACAGGTGTAGACCTTTCCATGAAATGCTTACTTACAAGCCCTTAACAAACAATGCAGTTTTAAGAAAATTTAGTTTAGAAAATATTTACTAAATAAACTAAAGTTTAAAAAAGAAAAAGTAACACAATAAAATAACGAGGCTATATACGAGGCTATATATACACTGAGTCAGTGTGCGGGGGTACAGGTTAGTTGAGGTAATTTGTACATGTAGGTAGGTGTAGAGTGACTATACATAGATAATAAACAGTGAGTAGCAGCAGTGTAAAAACAAAGGGGGGGGCGGTCAATGCAAATAGTCCTGGTAAACATTTTATTAATTGTTCAGCAGTCTTATGGCTTGGGGGTAGAAGCTGTTAAGCTTCTCTGTTTTTCCTAAAGCAAGGGGGAGTCCGATGACATCACAGATTCCCATCAGACCAACTCCTTGAAGTTTGCAGTTTTGTCTAAAAAACATTATTTTGCTCAGAATTTTTTTTTTTACCCTTTAGTGTACTTTACTGTATTTATACTCGGGATATCGCTTTTAACAGTGAAAGCAAAACAATCGCTAGAGTACGTCTTTAAGTTGAGAGCCTGTGAGAAGGTCTGTGAGAGGGCCTGCAGGAACAGTCATGTATATTTTTTTACATAATAGTGTAGGTTAACAGGAAGAATAAATTAAAATGACAATATGCCTTGTTTATAGAGATATGAAACGATATCAATATCGTATCAAATCATCAATATTGGTGCCCACATTTTATTGAAATTAAATAATTTACTACCTAGATTTGCAATACACTCATTTGACATGCATTTCAATGGAAGAACTATGCCGTTCCAAACAAATGTGTTTCAGTTGCTTTTCTTAGTGCAGCTCGTGAGTCCACAGGGTCGTATTCATTAGGCACCAAATGGAAGAAAATGTACAAAAATGGGGAGGGACTACCATACCTCGCCCAATAACGAAACGCAATTTTTTTGTTTTCCGTTGCAAAATGTTTCGCTACGTTGTGCACTTATGAATACGATCCTGCTTTCCCTAATTTCCTTCCTGTCTTCTCTCCCTCCTCATTTTTTCCTTCTCTCTCCTTAGTAGTTGTTCCCTCGCTATCATTGCATCACACCGTTTGTGAAACAGGCTCATTACTCAGGGCCTTTTTGCTTAATTATAATTTCATGATCAAATAGCACAGGAACAGCACCGGCCACTTGCGGTGCAAGTTCAATCCAAACTAACCAACCCTCAGTTCAACTTCACTGGGCTTTATTCATTAGGCATAAAACAGACAAAAACTGTCTGAAACAGCTGGACTTGTCCAATAAGAAATGCACATTTTAATTCTGTCGGAAGAAAATGTTTGAAAATGTTTTTCTGTCGCACTCCCTAATAAACACAACCCTTGCCACAACCCAAGCACTTTGAGCTGTGTTCTGTGTATGAAATGTGCTGAACAAGTAAATAAATAATGATTAATTCATGAATTGACTATTAATTGTCTCATAGGCAACCACTGTGGAGGACATGGAGGCGCGGCTGGACTGCGGCCTGGTCAAAGGCCACGCATACGCGGTGACGGATGTGAAGAAGGTGCGTCTGGGCCAGGGCCTGCTGGCCTTCTTCAAGTCAGAGAAGCTCAACATGATCCGCATGAGGAACCCATGGGGAGAGAAGGAGTGGAGCGGGCCCTGGAGCGACAGGTAAATACACAATACTGTCCCCTGTCCCCAGAAGGTGGTACTACACAACCATAGAATTAGCATTTGTAGAATGGGTATCCCAATTCATTCTAATTCTAATTCTATGTACACAACATTCGTTAATTTTGGTACAGCGCATCAACTCATCTGATTATCAGCTGTCAAACACACTTGGGTCCGGAAAGACGATTCTATTCTTCAATGGTGTGGAGGAGATGGTCAGGGTGGAGAGGAGGGAGGGAGATGAGGGCAGTGAATTCTACTAGACGAAAAGCCCACATTTTTATGACATCTTGACTTTTAAAGCATACTCAATATCTGACATTTCAAATACTATAAAACTTTTTTTGCATTCCCAAAATGCCTACAATTTAGAACACTAGGTACGGGTATTCGGACACGGACAGAGAATAGGCCATCTGCAAGACATTTCAAGTGTAATTTACTATCCCACCTATAGAGTCAGACAGTCTGGCTGAGACAGTCTGTGCGTAATGGAAGCTTCTCTTCAGAGTGCCTTTACTGCCTCGGAAAGACTAGACCATGTAGGAGTATTGAGGTGGAAAGAGAGGTGTTCTCCCTCTACTGAAATGGGGAATGCTTTGTGTGTGTGTGTCAGTGTATGTGTATGTGTGTATACTTCTTGCTTCTTGTGTCACAGACGCACACTCAAACATGTAAGCTGCACGCACACACTGACACACACCCTAACCTCTCCCTGGAGGAGAATGGAGGAGATTGAAATGAACATGATGTGATAGGATGGGGAGAAGACGAGCATCTCTCTTTCTCCTTCTGTTATGTCCTATTGTTTGTCGCTAGGTTGTGTGTGACAGCAGAGATTGTAGGGCTCGCTCATGAAGACAGCTGAATTATTGACTAGGTAAAGGAGAGAGATGTTAGTTCCTAAGGGGAAGTGACTGAGTGGTGATATTAAAGGAGTCGTCTCCCTTCAGTCATAAGAATTAACTAATCATTTTTCTGGGGTTTGATCAAAACTGGAGTTGAAGATTCCATTTCACTGTTTGATGAGGAAGTTGTCACAGAAGTTGTGGCACTGGCAGGGATTTGAAAGAAACAAATAAAAGTTTATTTTCACATGCACACAGACACACACACACACACACACACACACACACACACACATGGTGCTGAATTTCGCAATTGAGATTATGTCGCTATCTGTCTCAGTGGTGCTCAATCTCCAATCAAATCTTTTTCCCAGTGTTATGTTTTCTCTGTCATTTCCTGTATGTCGTGCTGTCTAACATGAGGTAATTTCCTGTCTGTGCTCCCAGCTCAGATGAGTGGAAGAAGGTGAGCAAGAGTGAGAGAGAGAAGCTGGGTGTCACCGTGCAGGACGACGGAGAGTTTTGGTGAGGGGAACCACAATATGCACGCACGCATGCACGCACGCACGCACGCACGCACGCACGCACACACACACACACACACACATACACACACAATTGAAATATTAGTGGCCATTTCCCACACACAGATTAAGCCTAGTCCCAGACTAAAAAGCATGCTCAGCACTATGCTTAATCTGGATCCGCGAAACTAGCCCTAGATCCTAAATATATCCTCCCTCCCTTTCCACCCCCAGGATGACGTTTGATGACTTCTGCCAGTACTTCACAGACCTGATCCTGTGCCGCCTCATCAACACCTCCTACCTGAGCATCCACAAGACTTGGGAGGAGGAGGTGATGAGGGGCTCCTGGGTCCCCCGCCAAGATCCCCTGAGGAACCGCTCTGGGGGCTGCATCAACCACAAGGCTACCTTCCTGCAGAACCCACAGGTGGGTGCATGGGGGTGGATGGTGAGAGGTTGGGTGGGAGGGTGTGTGGGTGTGTACTGTGTAGGTTTGTATGTGTTTTTCTGTTGGTGCCTTTGCATGTTTAAAATGTAAATGTACTGTATTTGATTGGAAGAGTGTTCGGATCAGTGTGTTTATGTGTGTTTGTCTCTCTCTGCAGTTTGTGTTTGACGTGAAGAAGGTAGAGGACGAGGTGTTGATCGCCCTGCAGCAGAAGGAGAGAAGAGCCACCACCAAAGAGGGCAAAGGAGATAACCTGGCCATAGGCTTTGACATTCACCGGGTACACAGACACAGACACAGACACAGACACAGACACAGACACAGACACAGACACAGACACAGACACAGACACAGACACAGACACAGACACAGACACAGACACAGACACACAGACACACACACAGACACACACACAGACACACACACAGACACACACACAGACACACAGACACACACACACACACAGACACACAGACACACACAGACACACAGACACACACACAGACAGACACAGACACACACACAGACACACAACACACAGACACACACAGACACACACACACAGACACACACAGAGACACACACACAGACACACACACAGACACACACAGACACACACACAGACACAGACACACACACAGACACACACAGACACACACACAGACACACACACAGACACACACACAGACACACACACAGACAGACACACAGACAGACACACACAGAGAGAGGAAGATGAACACACTCCGTCACTCCACATGAATGTTTCATTTAACCTTTTGCCTCTCATCTTAACCTCTTAACTCTTTACTTCCTGGTATTGCCATATAGTAACCATTTCTCTTCACTTCCTTTCTACTCATAACGTAAAAGGAAAATAGATAAGACGTAAGGATCCTGGTTCAATCCCCGAATGAGCCCTATTTCCAATTCCTATATCTGTCTCCCTGCTTCTGCCTCTATCCTTCAAATAATAATAAAAAACAGGAAGTTGTCGATCTCTGTATGAAGACGTCATATCTACTTTTAAAGTCTATCTTTAAAATGTTACCCTGACGTTATGTACCCTCCCATCCTCTAGGTGGAACTGAACAGAAAGTACCGCATGCACACGGCCCAGCAGAAGGTGGCGGGCTCCATCTACATCAACTCGCGCTGCGTCTTCCTCAGGAAGGAGCTCAAAGAGGGTCGCTACGTCATCATCCCCACGACTTTTGACCCCAGGCAGCAGGGTGACTTCCTGTTGCGGGTCTTCACCGACGTGCCTTCAGACTGCAAGTAAACCAGCCGGCCGACATGCGGCCCCACCCCCACCCCCCTGACCTCCTCACCATTACAAAGGGATAGCCAACATTAAAGGGATAGTTCACTGGGATTGTTGAATTAAATAGAACAGTATTCTTTTTTTCTATGATTGCTTAATTTGAATCAGTTCAAACTGATAAAAAAGCAAACATCATTTTATAGAAATGTATCAAATGTAACTGGTGTGCATGTTAAAGGGATAGTTCACTTTTTAAACTTTTTTCGTATTTTAAGACTTCAAGAAAGTGAACTTTCCCTTTAACATGCACACTAGTTGAATTTGAATATTTTTGTAAAATACTATTTGCTTTTTGATCAATTTAAACATTCTCTAAGTGGACCCAGTACTTTTTTCACGTAATTTGTCATCCACTGCCATTGTCCTCATCTAAATTAATAACACCCATATTCACTTTCTTTCCTTCCCCCACAGAGAGTTGAACCTAGACGAGCCCCCCCAGACGTGTTGGACGGGCATATGTGGTTACCCCCAGCTGGTCACCCAGGTCCACGTTCTGAGTGCAGAGGGACTCCAGGGCCAGGACTCTAATGGGGGTAAGCTAGTAAGGTTACTGTAGGAAATAGTAGGCCTATAGTAAAGTAAGATATAGTATGCACCCATGTGGATGGGAGGCTTTGGGAGCTGACATGCATATACCCTTTTCACATTACTGGGCCAAACTATATTAGGGGTATCTTGAGTTTTAGTATTTTTTGCTATTGTGTGTATGGGTTTATGTGTGTGCGCAACAGATTGCATTGCAAGGTAATGCAAGGCCTAAACTTTTCTGGTCATACACAGAACTGCACTGTCTCAATCCCAACAAGAAGAGGCACCTGGCCAAAACAGGAGGTACTTCAGCACCACCTAGGGGCTTAGCTACAGCTAGACATACTGCACAGTCAGTCCAATAGGCTTTGGCTCAGCCCAGAAACAACCCCTAACCCCTAGCCTCATCTAGATCTGAGAGGATTGAATAGGTATAAGCAATTTGGTAGTAGTTCTTCCTAGCACTCTGATAGGTCTAGGAAGACTTTTTGTCATATGGCTGAAACCTATCCCCTCACTTTCAGATCTACACAAGTACATATAGTCTTCAATAGTTCCCCCTCCCCATATCCTCTACCTACTTACTAGCACAAGCAACTAAAACCCTTTTCCACCTACCTGTCAGAGACCTGTCTGATTACTGGTTGGTCTGATGGCCAGAGAAGGGTCTCACGTAGCCTAGCGGTTAGAGTATTGGGCCAGTAACCGAAAGGTCACTGGTTTGAATACACGAGCCGACAAGGTGAAAATTCTGTCGATGTGCCCTTCAGCAAGGTGCTTAACGCTAATTCTCTCCAGGGTATAACATATTTCACTGCACCTATCCGGTGCCAGGGACAATACAACAACACATTATTGATTGATTGATTGATTTATTTATTAGACTAGACCTAGAGTTGGTTTTGGCCTGCATAATTGAGTACATTGACACGGTGATTGACAGCTGTCCCGCTTACCTCCCTCCCTGTCCTTCCTAGCCTCTGACCCGTACGTCATCATCACCTGTGAGGGGGAGCGGGTGCGCTCACCAGTGCACAAGGACACACGGAGCCCCAACTTTGACGTCAAAGGGCTGTTCTACCGCAAGAAGCCGAAGGAAGGCATCCACATTGAGGTGAGCACAGACGGAGGGGAGGAACTTTTTCTTGTCTGTCTGTCTTTGTGTTCATATGTATCCCTCTATCTCTTGAATATGTTTTGTTCAAACTTTTTTTTTATCACTGTTTTCCTATGCTCTCTCTCTTTTTCTTCTCCACGTCTCTCTCTTTGTCTCTTTCTTCTCTTTCAAATCCCTCCTCTCTTTCCCCTCTGCTCTATCCTTGGGCCATACCATAATAGATCTACAATAAGAATGTGATTGTGGATACCTTCCTGGGTCAGGTGACCCTGTCCAGTGACCCTAACGACCGGCAGGTGCAGCACACGCTCCACCTGCGCGACAAGGGCAATCGCCAAGACAACGACCTCCCAGGCACAGTCACCGTGCGCCTCATCACCTGCACCACGCTCATCAACATATGACACCCCTTCCGTCGCCGCTCTTGCCATGGAATGTCTGAGTTACCTTTGACCTTGGTCATCATGACAACCCTTTGCCTCCCCCTCCCCTCCCCAGTCCTAAACCGAGCATGGCAATTAACCTGTTAACCCTGGGATCTAGCTCCACCCGACCCGGGGCCCCCCTAAACATATACAGACACAGCTTGGTGTCTTTTTTTCTCTTTCTCTCTCTCGCACACACGTACATGCACACGCGCACACAAACACACACACACACACACAGAGGCCGTGTCTGAATAGCTGTACTTGCGTTCTAAAGAGTATGCGAAAATAGAAAGTTTCATAGTATTTGACAAACAGTATGCTTTAAAACTCAGGATGCCATACTGGTTTCATTTTTTCATCTAGTATAATTTGCTGCACACTATTGAGGAAGAGAAGCATAATTTCAGACCCACGTGTGATTGACAACAGCTGATGATAAGCTATTCATCAGATAAGAGGACGGGCTGTACCAAAACGAACGAATAGCAGGAACTAACTGATTAGATGACGCATTCTCAGTGTGGGTGAGTCTAGTACACTGATATGTTCCTTACTGCATACATATACTAAACAGTACGTTCTTAATAGTATGTAGCATGATTAGTACACAGTATTTAGTTTTAGTAAGTAGTAGACAAGACAGATTTCAGAAACAATCACACACTCCTATCTCTCTACATGCCTTCAACTCTCCCACACACACATACCTTTTAACATGCGCCTGCACTCCTAATACATCTCCCAGTGTCACTAAGGGCTAAGCATCGCCTTAAAGCTGAGTGGGTCTCTTTAGGACCCTGTGTCTTTTTAGGACCAGCCATATGTCGGGTGGGAGGGGGGTCATGGTATTGGGTGGTATACTGGGACCCCCTCTATCCATCCTATTCGCTGAGTGTTTTGTACTCTGTCTCTTGACTGATGTCGCAGCCCCATTGTAGTCCCAGAAAGACCATATTATCAGCCTTTACTGTTTCTTCCATCAATGACTGGGTGTCGTTTGGGAGGCAACCTATAGTCCCCACAAAACAAGCCAACTACCAAGAAAGTGACGCCAAAAGCACCGATGACTGCTGGTGTTTATGTGAGTGTAGCCTTTCCTCCTCCCACTCCCGTCCCCTCGGACTACGCTTCTACCGGTTGCCATGGACGATATCGAGTTTAGCATGGCTAAAAAAGACTGCCTGCATTGCGCATCCCCCATCCCCTTTACACACACACACACACACACACACACACACACACACACACACACACACACTCTCGTAGCTTAGCAACCGGAGCTTTTGATATGCCCCAGTGACTGTGGAGCTCCGCCTGCCATAATCAAGTGCTTTACGGGACCAAAGACAGATCAGGCTTTCCCTTCTCTCTCCCTCTCTTGCCGGCGCCAGTCGCCACTGTGCCACGTCAATCGGTCTTCTCTATGGCAACGCCACTGCCTGACACTTCCTGAGTCCTGGGACTCCTGTCATGTGACCTGGGCTTTCGACTTGTGGGCCTTTGAATCATGTGACCCAAGAAACAGTAGCTGTTGTCCCTCTGTCTGCGTAAATCAGTTGTGTGTGTGTGTGTGGGGGGGGAGGGGAGTGTGGGTTGGGTGTGCATGTTTGCGAACATACATTCATACGTGTGTTATGTCTGTGCCTTTGGACACACCATGCACCTCGCTTAGTTCTGACGGGCTCACAGGCTTGGCTGGATATAGGGATGAGTGGAAGAAGAGAGAGAGCGGAGGACGGAGAGAAGAGCGGGAGGAAATCCGTCTGTCGACTCCTGCCAAAAACAACCTGTGCCATAGCCTTGGTCCTGGCTCTGACTCTGTTGTGACTCTATACTGTTCCAGAAAGAAACACAGACATTTTGGATTAGCATCACTGTAAACTCAGTGCTATTTGAAATGGTCGTTTGAAAAGTGTGGCTTTTTGTCTTGCCAAGACAGAGAGAGACTATGTCTTCATACAGAACCATCACTGGTACAAACAGTTAGCATATCTTCTCATGTAGGTCATGTCGCGCTCTTTTGATCTGCTTTCCACAGGCTAATTATCTGGAACTTTGACAGTGGCAAGCGTTGGAGATACAAGCCCCATACGCTATGTCATCATGTTGAGTATCTTTTCAAAAGTGTGATATGATTGCAGAGACTTTTGTAGTGCAGGATCTGATAGTATGTCTGTGTACGTCTTTTTAAAAATAATTTATTGTTTACAGCATCGTCGAGAGGATCAGTTAAGAAACAACGACAGATCCTACATCAGTTGTGAATCATTCCCAAGACATTTCTTTTTTGAATGTAATGCGGAGAGCATCGACCAATCTCTCTGTCTATCAAACCATCAAGCCCTTTTACTTGTTTACTTGTGTTTTTTCTAGCGCCTTTTTTTCATTACTTGAACAACAATGGCATTTCTACATTTTTCAAAACTTGTATTGTCACATTTGTTTAATTATACTGAACAAAAATATAAACGCAAAATGCAATAATTTCAACGATTTTACCGAGTTACAGTTCATATAAGGAAATCAGTCAACTTAAATCATTGGAGGCTGGTGGGGGGAGCTTAGGAGGACGGACACATTGTAATGGCTGAAATGGAATGAATGAAACGGAGTCAAACATGTGGTTTCCATATGTTTGATGTGTTTGATACCGTTCCATTTATTCTATAGGAGCCCGTCCTCCTATATCTCCTCCCACCAGCCTCCACTAATTTAAATACATTAATTAGTCCCTAATCTATGGAGTTCACATCTTTGCAGGGGCGCAGCCATTGGTGTGCCTGGGAGGGCATAGGCCCGGCCCACCCACTTATGAGCTAGGCCCACCCACTGGGGAGCCCACAAAAGGGCTTTATTACAGACAGAAATACTCCTCAGTTTCATCAGCTGTCTGAGTGACTGGTCTCAGACGATCTCACAGGTGAAGAAGCCAGATGTGGAGGTCCTGGGCTGGCGTGGTTACACATGGTCTGCGGTTGTGTTGCAGGTTGGACGTACTGCCAAATTCTCTAAAATGATATTGGAGGAGGCTTATGGTTGAGAAATGAACATTAAATTCTCTGGCAACATCTCTAGGGGACATTTCTGCAGTCAACATACCAATTGTACGCTTCCTTAAAACTTGAGACATCTGTGGCATTGTGTTGTGTGACAAAACTTCACATTTTAGAGTGGCCTTTTATTGTCCCAAGCACAAGTTTCACCTGTGTAATGATCAGCTGTTTAATCAGCTTCTTGATATGCCACACCTGTCAAGTGGATGGATTATCTGGGCAAAGGAGAAATACTCACTAACAGGGATGTAATCAAAATTGTGCACACAATTTGAGAGAAAAATAAGCTTTTTGTGCAAATGGAACATTTCTGGAATGTTTTATTTCAGCACATGAAACATGGGAGCAAAACTTTACATGTTACGTTTATATTTTTGTTCAGTGTAATTAATGTGTCTTAGTTTGTTTTTAATCATATGTCCATGTCCTTGTATTGTTCTTCTATTGTTACTATTCTATATTTCTTTCTTTCTTCAATGTGGGAAACAAACGGTATTGTAAGAATCAGCATGTTTACACTATTGCACATCATATCAGAATCATATCAAGAGGTTTGAAATGGTCCCTTTACAGGTACTAATCAGTGACACCCACCATTCATGACAATATGCTTTTAGTATTAATGATCATTTGTAAGTTCAAATGACGAAAGCGCCATTTAAATGCTGTGTGACATATGTCCTTCTATTGTGTTGAGTTGCAGACTAAGGCAGATAGACTAGTGGTTTTTAAAAAAAAAATTGGGTAGAGGTATGATAGATGGTTTTCGCTAATGGTTTAATTAAATTTGACAGGTATAATACTTTATTACTTGTTATAAGCGCTATGAACCTTTTAGTTTATAATTTCTTGTTATAAGGCTTAAAATAGGTTATGTCTCTATGAAGGACATTTTCAAGTTACTCATATAGACTGTAATTTATTCAGGATTATTTTGAGATGATAATAACAAGACATTATAGATGCTTATGACAAGTCTTACAATGCATTATAACCATGTTATAAAGCATGACGAGGCTGTATGGAAGTTGAATTTCTTATTGTTTCCCTCAAAGTTTGGCTTTATTGTTAGCAATCAATCAATAGATAATCAAGTGTAATGATATCACAATCAATTTCTTAACTCATGAAACCAAACACCCCTTAGTTTTAGGCTAAAAATATGCTTTCCCTCATGGGTGTGGGAGTGGTGTGCTCCTCTCTGTCTGAGGTCATTTCTGGGCAATATTTCTTCCATTTAGGGGATGCTTTTTGACTCAAGATCACCCCCAGAGGTCAATGTTCTGTACAGCCTCTTTAAGTAATGTGTTACAGAGAGTCTAATGCTATGGACGGTATATCATGGTAGAGAGAGGTAGAGGTAACAGTGATAGAGTGCCATAGAGCGGATGCAGGTGTGGCAGGGTTAAAAGACGTTGTGCCAAGCCAAGTAGATTAGTCTTTCATGGTAGGGGAAGGAGAGGTCTTCGTGCCAAAGGGGTAATGGTTAGTTGGCTGTTGCCACGATGTGGCAACGTGTGCCCATTCAGCCAGACTGGCACTCGGTTCTCCTCGAATCAGGGGCACCAGTGGTGGGCAAGTTGGCAGCAGCAGCCATTTTGGTTATTTATAAAACTCAGTTTCACAACATTGTTGTGCCCCCCACATACAAACAATGTCTGAAGTTGGCTAATTAACCCAAGTCCCTATCATCAGCTAATGCCGTATTGCAAGTTCTGTTCTGACCATATCTGAACCATTATAGGCCCCAGGACCAAGGGGTTGTATCACATAGGGTAGACCATTGCTGGTCTTTTTAACTAATGTGAAGTATGTGCCACATATGTGCCAAAATAGATCTGAGGAAAAAGACTGTTGTACTGTAGAGATGTGTTTTGTTGGTTAGAGTTCTACTGTTTATGAACTTTGTTTGCTACATTGGTGGACGTACATGTAGCTAGTTAAACATTGTGAGAATTGTCAGACCTTTTACGTTCCAATATGCTTTCTTTTGTGTCTTTGACAAAAACGTATGATATTTGTGATCTCATTGCATTCTTATCATTTGCCAAAAGCAACAGTCACTCAAGGTACAATTGGTTTACCCTGGGTGGGCGGAGTGTCAATTCACTGATCTGGTTGCCTGGTTAGCATTGTTGTATGGGTTTTCTTGCACTGTATATATTTTCTGATGGCCCATGCCAAATGTTTTAAGTACAAAAACCACATCAGAACATTCAGAAGTTTGTCCAGTTTTATATCAAGCCAATAACACCAACGCATGTAGCAAACGACTTCAAATCAGCTCGCACACTTTGATTTTCAAAGATAAGATCTTTTTTATTCAAAGTGTTGTAAACATTGTTACTACTTTGATGCAGCTTATGTTGCATACTTGCATGTATTTTACAGATTCTGAACATTTGAATTCAGCATTCTAAACATTATGTACTGTATATGAAAGTGGCAGCAACCAAAGTGTTTGTCCACTACTGTGACAGATGTAGATATATTGTGACGAACACCCTATCACCGAACCCAATAACAATATCCCTATTGGAAGAGATTGTTAGGCACATGTTAAGGATAGGATCATTACACTACTCCTTCCATTTCAGAAAACATGTCCCCGCGCTGCACTATCACAAGGTCTGCGTCTTACAGGACAACGTTTCGAAGGCCACGAGCACTATCCCATTTCTGACACCAGTTTGATAAACGTGGAAGTAGTGCTAAGTCCCTAGCGGGCTGTAAACTCTGAGATTAAAGACAAGCACCCTATCCACAATCACAATAGGGATATCCCAGTTGGGAGGGATTGTACAATATATTCCAGACATTTATTTCAGAGGTAAGAGGATAATAGTTGAGAGACATTTGAGGCAATATTCCGTGAGAATACGTGTAAGATGGATACTTATCTAGTTACGTTTTAAACTAACGTTTCATTATTGTTGGACATGGACAACATGAAAAATGTGAGGAATACCGAAAACGTATGATTGCAGAGAGTCTGTGTGTTAACGATTTATTTTGATTTTGTGTTTTTATTAAAGCCTGTGTAATGCCAAAACAGTACTTTATATGTTTCAGTTGAACACATAGGTCAACATGGTGCAATGATTTACATAGGTTAGCTCATTTAGCTAGCCTTGGAGCTGCCTTGAGCTCGTTTGCCTGCATACTGCTGCATGCTAAGGACATTGGTCATGAAACTTCATTAACGGTTATGCCAGGTGTTACATCATCTTTACGATAGCATAATGTATACTGTATGACATTGCTGACTCAAATTTACCAAGACAAGTAACACCTGTGTTCTTATCATTGGCGGCCATGTTTTCCAATATGGAGTCTGATGCGTTTGACGAATGAGCTTGTGATTCTCTTGTACTTTTCTGCCAATGTGTATTAATTTGAGACTAGAATATACTGCATGGTGAAACTTATAGAAGATAATATTGTCTTTATAACAAGTGTCTTTTATTATCAATATTTTATACTCTTGCTAATTTTATATATCCACTTAACCTTGTGTTCTCTACGCTTATATGTTTACTAATAGCTAGACATGGAAAGGCTGGATCTTATGTACTGTATGCTTGTCTGTGTGTCTTTTTTTGTTACCGTATGCATTTGTTCGATTTGATTCTCAGTTACACTGTGGTTATTTTACAGTTAAGATCTGGAAATGATTTATTTTCATTTTGTATTTTATGTCAACTTGTGGCATGACTTTCAAATAAAAGATGAAACCTTATTGCTTTTCAATTTGATCTGTCAGAAATGTCTGCCAATGTGTGGTCTGGGTTTGGGGTCAATTCCATTTTAATTCAGTCAATTCAGGAAGTAAAAGTAATTCAGTTTACTTCCTAAATGGAATTGACCCCAACCCTGGTGTAGTCACATGTGTCTCGTTATACAGTTACACTCCCCTCTGTATTTATTTGAACAGTGAAGCTATCACTCATCATTATACATGATTAATTAATGATCATCCATAATCATGGTAGTATCCAAGTTAATTTAGAACTGTTCAGAAACACCTTGTATTCTAATTTACAATAAAAGTGACACAATACATTATTCACCAATCAGTTCCTATTGGGCAAAACATTAACCAAAACAAACTGTAAATGCATCCAATATGTTTGTAGAGTCACAAGCTTGATGTATTCATTGTGTGCTAGGAATATGGGACCAAATACTAAACTTTTGACTACTTTAATACTATAAGTGAATTTGTCCAAATACATATGAAGAAAAAAACGTATTCAATTGGGAGGACTATAATATAATAATAATAATAATAATATTAGATACATAAAGTGCTTTTATTTCTAAACGGTAAAACAGATACGTATGAAATACCCTCAAATAAAAGGTGACATTCTGCATTGTCGCCTCATTTGATGTCAAATCCAAAGTGCTGGAGTATAGAGCCAAATGTACAAATGTTAGCTTCACTGTCCTATATACAGAGGGGAGTGTACTAGTTACATAAACATTTCGCTGCACCTGCTACACCATCTGCTAAACTTTGTACGCGATCAATACATTTTGATTTGACTTTAGTTAAGCTGCTGTTTTAGAACAAAACCTTCAGTCTTCACATGGCATCATCACTTGCCACATACACATAGTCCCCAAACGTACCCTATTCATAGGCCTGGTGGAATTACACAACTGTGTTAACCCTCCTCCTCCTCATGCATAAATATTACAGTACAATGTTTACATTTTTTTGTGGGACAATAGGTGCAGGCCCTGATCAGTCCGGCACCACCTGCCACCCCATGACCTCTCAGTCCCCCTCCCCCTTCCTCCCTCCCCCTCCAAGTGGCTGGTCACTGTGGCTGTGAGGCGCACGTAGCCTGTGCACGTAGCCTGCCTCCCTGCTAATAGGGATCAGCGGACTGACTGAATGATGAATGAGAGATCGAGAGAGAGAGACTGTAGTCACTCCTCTACTGGACGCCAGGCAGCAACAGGTACCTTGGAGAGAAAGAAAGAAGAAGAGGAGGGGCAGAGCATGTGAGAGAGAGAGAGGACAAAAAGGGACAGAGACCGCAGCAAGTGGAAAGAGTGAGAGAGAGATTTTCTTTTGTTCATCCTGCTTCTTTACACCTTTCCGTCGATTCACCTGCTACCTGGCTGTTACCAGTTACCTGGACTTACCAGAGTGGAAGAGCGAGGGACAAGGAAAGAGGGAAAAAGTGAGGAGACAGGAGAACCCGAGTGTCTTGAGTGGTAAGTAAGGAAGTAAATAAAGTAAAGAAAAGCGGTTGGTTGGTCAGGGCTGAGGGCTTAGCTGGCCCAGGGCTCAGTGTTGCTGCCTCTCCTCAGGCATTAGTTACCCAAAGCCTCTTACGGCTCACTCAGCGCTCACAGCCAGCTCACCCCCACTGCATGCTCCCTTCGTGCCAGGCCTCAAAGGGGAGCATTTATAATCTCACTTAAAGAAACAGAACGTGACTCTTTCTGTGTGTGTACACCTTCAGGTTTGTGTGTGTGTTTATTGCCAGAATGTGTATTTAAGTGGATCTGTACCTTTTTTGAATAAACCAAGTCGGTGATATGATTAAATTAACTTAGTAAAGTACAACCTGAAATGATCGTGAGTGAGAATGGGAAAGTGAAAAGGTGCATGAAGTCGGCGCTTAAAGTATCAAAGTTCTAGATTTCCACGTGCGCATCATTTTTAAGGAGGACATCTGGCATTGATCAGAGAATATTGGTGTTCACAGGGTGCTTGGAAGTCTTTTATGGCCTGGTCTTGATATTGTCATCAAAGATGCTGTTTTTCTGGATTGGTTATTAGTCCGCCTACATGACTCTTCAGCCTCCCAGGTCACCGTCTGTGTGTTTACTTCCTGGCCTGGGTCATAGTGAGTGTAGTTGGTGAGATGGAATAATAGCTCAGGCAATGGAGGCCATGCTCAGGCTGTTATCCCCTTCCTATCTGGGTCGTATTCACTAGGAACCAAACAGAAGCAAACGGGCCTAAATGATTGTTTTCTTTTTCCGTTGCAAACGTTTTGATGCGGTGTGCACTAATGAATATGACCCTACACTCGTCTCAACTGTTCCTGGGTCATAGTGACTCTACTTGGGTAGAAGTTTCTTCCCAGATCAGAGAACTGGAAGACTACTAACCAAACTGAAGTGTAGTTCAGATTCAGCTGAAATGGCTGAATGATAATGATGATAATATTTGTATTTTAGTGGCTTCATTGAATTAGCCCACATTGTTCAGTGAAACTGCTGGACATAATAACTAGCTAACCATTTCAAGAGTTGTTTCAAAGTCACAGTCACGTTCTACCTTGGTCCTAAACCTGTTGAGGAAGGATCATGTTAACAATCTTAAGAATTATGTTTTGAATTATTATGAGCTTCTGAACATTTGACAAAACTACCCAGGTCACAAACAAACTTGGATGTCTTTCTCAGGACTGTTGATGTTGATCCAAATAATATGGCCAATTTTGTACTTGCTGGGTAGGGGGTTGAGGATCATCTGAAACATCTGCTCCTCTACTTCATATAGTGTACATAGATTTGACACACACACACACACACACACACACACACACACACACACACACACACACACACACACACACGGAGAGAGATCCATACAGTACATACTGTACGACTAAAGTGTGGACTCTCTAATGCCAAAAGGCTCAACAGCTAATCTGAGAGTACAGTATGTTGTGTTCATATCCTATAATGCTGCTCTCAGAGGCCACTCGGTATATACAGTATGTCAATGAGTCACAGCTATTATAAAACAGCTATTTTGAAACAGAGGCTGCCGTAAGTTTTTGAAACAGCTAGTTTGTTCTTAGGTCCATAAAGATTCAGCAGTTTCACTGAACAATGTGGGCTAAACCAACAAAGCCACATTTGTTCCACTTAGTCATAATCATTCAGCTATTTCAACTGGATCCCAGTTTGGTTAGTTTTCCTGTCCTCTGATATGGGAAGGACTAGAGTCACTGGGTATGACCAAAATTTGTTTTAGAGCTAGGTTAGAACAAAAGCCTGCGTAACCATATACAATACACCCATATAGTTCTCCAGAACCAGGGCTGGTGTCCATTGTGTTAACAAATATGTCAGAAAGACTATCCAGCCTCCAAGAGAAATAGATTATGCTCCTACCATGTTGCTGATGGCTATTGAATACTTTCAGATCGGCAAAGGTAGAGGCTAGGCCAGTATCGGTGCATTGACTGAGATTTTATTTCATATAACTGACACGACCAAAACAAATTGGGAATATTGTCGATTTGTGCAAAAGGAGGTTTGTAAACAAATGCTGCTACAATTGTGACTGACTATACAGTAGTTTTGTTAATGTTTCTGCTTTTAGCATAGAAAAAATGATGCCATATACTGTAAGTATTAGGGACTGTATTCACAAAGCATCTCAGAGTAAGGGTTTAGATAATTAGTTTTATTGATCAACACTCCTATTCTGATGTGCTTTGTGGATACGGGCAGTGGTGTAAAGTACTTTTTTGGTAGTTTTTTGGGATATCTGTGCTCTACTATTTATATATTTGACCATTTTTACTTTTACTTCACTACATTCCTAAAGAAAATTATGTACTTTTTACTCCATACATTTTCCTTGACACCCAAAATGACTCGTTACATTTTGAATGCTTAGCAGGACAAGAAAATAGTCCTTTTCACGCACTAATCAAGAGAACATCCCTACTGCCTCTTATCTGGCGGACTCACGAAACACAAATAATTTGTTTGTATATTATGTCTGAGTGTTGGAGCATGCCCCTGGCTATCCGTACATTTTTAAAACAAGAAAATTGTGCTATCTGGTTTGCTTAATATAAGGAATGTGAAATTATTTTACTTTTACTTTTTACTTTTGATATTAAAGTATAGTTTAACAATTGCATTTACTTTTGATACTTAAGTATATAAATACCAAATACTTTTAGACTTTTACTCAAGTAGTATTTTACTGGGTGACTTTCACTTTTACTTGAGTCATTTTCTATGAAGGTATCTTTACTCAAGTATGACAATTGGGTACCTTTTCCACCACCGGATACGGGCCCTGATCCTAGATCAGCACTCCTACTCTGTGACGCTTCATGAATATGGGTCCAAAGAGGAAAGGAAGTGCCTTTTGACACCCAGCAGCTGTCTTTCTGCCTGACCCTGTAGTTGGGAAGGGTGAGAGCCTTACATTTGGGCCCGTGCTGGAATGGGTTGCCAGATTGGCCCCCTGTGGTGCTAGATAAGAGGCTCTGATTTAGCATGAGTGTGGTGTGAGGAGCAGTACTACCATCCAGATGGACTATAAAGCTGTTGATACAGAGTCAAAGGGCCACTATACAGTCTCCTCCATATGTATTCCAACAATGAAGCATACACATTTTTTGGGGGCTCTATACTCTAGCATTTTAGATAGAATGTGTCATATTAGGCGACACTTCAGAATGTCACCTTTTATTTTAGGGTATTTTCATACATATCTGTTTTACCATTTAGAAATGAAAGCACTTTATGTATCTTGTTCTCCCATTTGAAAAAGTCATAAGTATTTGGACAAATTCACTTATCGTGTATTAAAGTAGTCAAAGTTAAATATTGGTCCCATATTCCTTGCATGCAATGACTAAATCAAGCTCGTGATTCATGATTTTTGTTAATCATGGCATTATCAGGATTAATTTAGAAGTGTTCAGAAACATCTTATTACTCCAGTCATCATTCACCATTCAGTTACTATCGGGCAAAACATAACCCAAAAACAACCAAAACAAACTGCAAATGCGTCCAACAAGTTTGTAGAGTAACAACATTGAGAAGTCATTACGTGCAAGAAATATGGGACCAAAACGAAACTTTTTAAGTGCTTTCATTGCTAAACAGTAAAACAGATATGTATGAAGAAAAAAATGACATTCTGTACTGTCGCTTCATATGAAACATTTGATCTCAAATCCAAAATGCTGGAGTATAGAGACTAATTTAAAGTGTTAGCTTCACTGTCCAAATGTATATGGAGGGGAGTGTATCTAATCCTTTATTTGGATCTGATATTTTGAAATTCTCTCAAACAAATCAAACAAATCAACCCCCAGACTTCTTACCCCCTCCTCTCTTCTTCCCCTCCTCCCCTCTTTTCCTCCTTCCCTCATTTACCTGACTACATGACCAGCTGAGCCACATGGGTAAGGCATGATGCTGCACTTAACCCAGCTGTGACTCTAGTCTGGACACTAATATCAAGTGTAAAGATGTCCAATGAAATGGTGCCACATATGAGGATACATATTTATTGATTTACTATTGGGCAAAACATAACCCAAAAGATGTTAGCTTTACTGTCCAATTACATATAGATGGGAGTGTATGTAATCCTTTTTATGGATCTGCTACGTTTTGCATGTTGTTTTGCAATTAAATATTTGAGTTGCATTCAATGTAGCTGTATTCAAAGCACAGCAGATCCGTACAGTATATCATTAAACCCAATGTTAATCTACTTATTGGGCAGCAAATGGGAGGAGTCGCTGGTAAACTGTACCATATGTTCCTTATGTGACAACCCTCTCCTGTCACATGTAGGGAGGATGTTTCTGTTCTCCCGGTTCACCCGGTTGGCTCCGAGATCTGAAGGAAACAGATAGTTAGCAATATGTTGATGGCCTAGCCTTCAGCGTAGGCTACAGAGTTATGCCATATTGCTTTCCCCTATCTAGTCCTTCATGAGCAGTAGACATGAAAAGCAGTAGGACCTAGGGGAAGGAGCTAGGTACAGAAATGGATCCAGGCCATGCCCCCTGTGTCCTGCTGTATGTAGCCTATGGAGACAAAATGGCTACTGTTATTATGGATGTAAACAAAGTCTTTGATCCAAAGGCAGCCCAATGAGATCTGCCGTCAGGGAGGATATGATTCAGCAGCCAATATTAAATTACGGTTTGTATAAGCACAGAGATTAGCCCCAGGAATCTAAATAAGCCCTTAAAGGGACATTTCACAATTTATCAACTTTGTATTCATCATCTCCAGCACCAGCCCAACATACCCTCACTCACCTGAATAAATGACCAGCTGAGCCACATGGCTAAGGCATGACGCTAAAATTAACCCAGTTGTAAAGATGTCCAATGAAATGGTGTCCCGTATGAGGAGAAGTATTTAGCCTCCACACGGTGCTCTGTGTGAGGATCATTATTTGCACTGATATTACACAAAAGCAAGATGAGACATTCTTATATATACAGTGCATTCGGAAAAGTATTCAGACCTCTTGACTTTTTCCACATTTTGTTACGTTACAGCTTTATTCTAAAATTGATTAAATCCTTTTTTTCTCATTAATCTACACACATACCCCATAACGACAAAGCAAAAAAAGTTTTCAAATGTATAAAAAATAAAACACAGAAATATCACATTTACATAAGTATTCAGACATTTTACTCAGTACTTTGTTGAAGCACCTTTGGCAGCAATTACAGCCTTGAGTCTTCTTGGGTATGACGCTACGAGCTTGGCACACCTGTATTTGGAGAGTTTCTCCCATTTCTCTCTGCAGATCCTCTCAAGCTCTGTCAGGTTGGATGGTGAGCGTTGCTGCACAGCTATTTTCAGGTCTCTCCAGAGATGTTCGATCGGGCTCTGGCTGGGCCACTCAAGAACATTCAGAGACTTGTCCCAAAGCCACTCCTGCGTTGTCTTGGCTGTGTGCTTAGGGTCATTGTTCTGTTGGAAGGTGAACCTTCTCTTTGTACTTTGCTCCGTTCATCTTTCCCTCGATCCTGACTAGTCTCCCAGTCCCTGCCGCTGAAAAACATCCCCACAGCATGATGCTGCCACCATCATGCTTCACCGTAGGGATGGTGCCAGGTTTCCTCCAGATGTGACGCTTGGCATTCAGGCGAAAGAGTTCAATCTTGGTTTCATCAGGCCAGAGAATCTTGTTTCTCATGGTCTGAGAATCTTTATGTGCCTTTTGGCAAACTCCAAGTGGGCTGTCATGTGCCTTTTACTGAGGAGTGGCTTCCGTCTGGCCACTCGACCATAAAGGCCTGATTGGTGGAGTGCTGCAGAGATGGTTGTCCTTCTGGAAAGTTCTCTCCTCTCCACAGAGGAACTCTAGAGCTCTGTCAGATTGACCATTGGGTTCTTGGTCACCTCCCTGACCAAGGCCCTTCTCCCCCGATTGCTCAGCTCTAGGAAGAGTCTTGGTGGTTCTAAACTTCTTCCATTTAAGAATGATGGAGGCCACTGTGTTCTTGGGGACCTTCAATGCTGCAAAAAAACATTGGTACAATTCCCCAGATTTGTGCCTCGACACAATCCTGTCTTGGAGCTCTACAGATAATTCCTTTGACCTCAAGGCTTGGTTTTTGCTCTGACATGCACTGTCAACTGTCTGACCTTATATAGACAGGTATGTGCCTTTCCAAATCATGTCCAATCAATTGAATTTACCACAGGTGGGCTCCAAGTTGTAGAAAAATCTCAAGGATGATTAATGGAAAAAGGATGCATCTGAGCTCAGTTTTGAGTCTCATAGCGAAGGGTCTGAATACTTATGTAAATAAAGTATTTCTGTTTTTTTATTTTTAATAAATTAGCAAAACCTTTAAAAACCTGTTTTCACTTTGTCATTATAAGGTATTGTGTGTAGATTGCTGATTGGAAAAAAAGTTATTAATTAAAAAATATGACTTACTTAACAAAATGTGGAAAAAGTCAAGGGGTCTGAATACTTTACGAAGGCACTGTAAGTACCTGTATAGGTCATTTTGGGGCGGCAGGTAGCCTAGTGGTTCGAGTGTTGGGCCAGTAACCGAAGCATGCTAGATCGAATCCCCGAGCTGACAAGGTAAAAATCTGTCGTTATGCCCCTGAACAAGGCAGTTAACCCACTGTTCCTAGGCCGTCATTGTAAACAAGAATTTGTTCTTAACTGACTTGCCTAGTTAAATAAAGGTTAAATAAAAAATAAATGGTAATTACAATTAAATGAATGGTGCCTTATGGCACAGTTGCTTCAGTTGCTTTTGTGTAACCTATACATTTTTAAGGAGTTTCATTATGCGTTGCATAGATAGACCCCCTCCCCTCGCTCTCGCTCTCCTCATTTTCTCTTGTGCAGCTGGCTATGATCATTGTGGGCAAGTTATTTTGTAGTGTTCTCCCTAGCAGCAGCTGACACTGGGAATGACATGCCCAGAATACCCATGGTCCAAAGTCAAAGCGTCTTAGAGTATGAATGCTCATTTATGATCAGGGCCTGTAAACGTCTCAGAGTAGGAGCGCTGACCTAAGATCAGTTTAGCCTTTTAGATAATGATGAATAATATTATATGGACACATACTAGATCAGCACTCTGAGATGCTTTATGAATACTGGCCCACAGCTACTGTACTTTAATCATGTCAATGTGTCTCTAGCCTGGTTGCAGATCAGTTTTACATGCCAATGCACATAGGAGTTGGCTATACAGCACAAACGGATCTTAGACCAGGCTAATGTGTCTCTACATTGAATATCAAAGTAAACACTTGCATTCTGCTGCCTCATATTTATTGTGATTGTTTGAAATATATTTTTGGACAATCCACTGCAGATTGGTGTATTCGTTGATTATTTCTTAGTGGGTGTGTTATTCCTACTTTGTCAGAGGCATAATAACTACAACTGGAGAAAGTTAGTACTTCTACTAGGGTCTTGAAAGGTTAGTCAGAGACTTTGTTGTGTGTGTGCGCATGTGTGATAGTCAGTAACGGGGGAGCTAACTGTAGTCATGGAGATTTTAAATAAGACAGCCTGATCAAACTCTCTCAGCCAGAGCTTAATTTCATTAGACAGTTTACTTGTGGATTACAATGGTGGTGTGTGTTTGTTGGTTTATTGTGTGTGACGTATGTATGTGTGAGATCAGGGAACTGTCTTCATTCCAATTCTCTCCCCTTCTCCATGACGTGCACTTGGTCACACATGGATTTAAAGTTCAAAGGTGGAAGATATATATCCCTCTAGCCCATGGAGGCAACAATACAATGCTTTTAAATCCATGATTAGGAGTGAACGAGTGCACATTTAAGAGAAGGGAAGTGAATCGGACAAGAGCACAGGTCAAAAAGCCCCTGTGCAATGGATGATCAGTCCAGAAGACATCTGCAAAAGTCAGTCTGAAATGGCACCCTATTCTCTATATAATGCACTACCTTATGGGCTCGGGCCAAAGGTAATGCACTATATGGGGAATAGGGTGCCATGCCATTTCGGATATAGCCACACTACACATTAGATCCAATGACAACTGCTTTGGGGGACATTCTGATTTACAGTAATGCCTTTAATCTTGCAAAGTAATGGAGACTCTGACAACAAGCTTATGTGTGTATCCTCACTCTCCGGGGGTAGAAAGGTTTATCATTTTATACACATTAATTCCACTTGATTAAAGTGGGATTCCTCTAGGCTCAGACAGTGAGGTCTGGTCCACCAGTCACCAATGGACTCAGCTTCAAGCCATCTGTCCAGCGAGAACCACGGTATAGAGAGAACCCCTGTGGTGAATCTTTACCATTAGTAAGACTGTGCCAGATGTTGGTCTAGTGGTCAACACAGCCGCTGCATATGCCCCCCAGCAGTGGTAGTTTGAATCCCTGTTGGGCCAGTTTCTGAGTGTGTAAATATGTATGTTTGATATGTTCTCTATGTCTAATAGGACTTGTCTCTATTCCAGGAGCCTCACATGGTGACTTCTAATGTCCTGGAATAAACCGGAAGCTGAACCATGGTCATTCTGCAACAGGTAGAATACCTTATTTCTCACTTGTTCTCTCTCTCAAACATACACTCACACACACAAACACACACCCACCCTGTGGACGACCTTTGCAAGTGAGACACAATTTAAATGCTAATAAGATAGGGGCTATGGTGTGTTATCAGCTGGCCCACCAGAGGACACAGTGACACGTAGCATGAGATAACATGCACCCTCATTCTCCGATCATCACCCCCCGTCACACTATCAATATATTTTCATCTGGGCCCATGGTTCTGGAGAAGGTTAGTCAGACAGGCTTTGTGGGGCTTTGAAGGTCACTTTATCTGTGTTTTTAAAGGGATAGTTCATCGATTACATTTTTGGGGTTTGGAGTGGGTAGTTTAACAAAAATAAAGTGTGAATTGCAGTCACTTCTTGTCCATAGACTGATTTCAAGGTAAGGAAACAAATGTATAAATATGTCAAATCTGTAAACTATCCCTTTAAGGAGTACCTCAATGTCAAGAGACTAGTCATGAATCATGCATTTCATTCCATCAGCAAGACATCTGTGTTGTCAGACTAGTAAAGCCTCTGTAATGCCTGAGTCTAGACAGGGAGGGATAGTGACATGGACGTTTCACCTCAACCTGGATTAGAAATGGATACTTTTTTCTTGCTGATGTTTTTGAGTGCTAACTGCATCCTTTTCTAGCAAAGCTGGTACCTGGGTTTTGGGTTGTCAAAATCATTCTTATTGCACTTCAATGCACATTTGGTTTAATTTACTCAATGAAACAATGTTTACAATGTTCGAAAAGAAAGTCGACTCCATATAAACATGTTTTTGTGTAGAGCAAAACTCATATTTTTTACTTATTCTGGAAAATGAATGGTGCTTTTTTTGATTGGTTCAGTCCTAAATATGTTGTTGTTGTCCGGTTTATTGCGTATATATGTGGTTAGGTGGTTTGTGAGAGATGGAATAACAGCACGGTCAAAGTGTGTCCAGCGTGTTACAACAAAACAAAAACAACATGGCAGCTTAACACTGGGAAGTGACAAAGCCCATTCTCTGGCTGGGCTGACTTCCTGAATCTCACCTTGATTGACAGCAAGGATTTCCAATAGGCTCCTCCCCTTAACCCTCTTATAAGGTTCTGTTTATCTGTTTACTTTGACTCCCCAACATTGGAGTAATTACTGATTTTGGCAAGGCAGGTTTATAAAGTGGCGTAGGCCTTGCTTTCACCGGTCATCATTTAGAGTAGTGATAACAAGGACAGAAGAAGGGAATGATGCATTTTCTAAATATTCAAACCTTCTTGAAACAGCACCACCTCCTCCTAGCAACAAGTGACAAGTTACATCACTTCCTATAAAGTCCGCAGTTGGACGAGGCTAAGCCTACATCAACCTAATTCCCCTTATTGGATGGACTGGCAGTCTTCAAAGTAGCCAACTTATTTCATGCATATCAATATGTGACTTTTTTATATCGATTGAACCTCTAATTTTTTATTGTTTTAGGAAGTGCACAGAAAATAGTTTTAATGTAATAAAAATACAATTGTGTCAGAAGGAATTATGAAGTGTATTAATTGTGAATTTTGCTCCACTAGTAGAATTAACATGACCTTAGACCAGACTGTAGGCAGAGTGAGATTTTATTGTATTACTATTGTGTTTGAGAAAGAAGACGAGTAGGCGGCCAGTACGTTGCAATAAACTTTAGTGAACTATTAACAGAATATATTTTACAAAGAATACATATAGGAGCAGTCAGCATAGCACATCAGGACGCACAACTGCAACGAGTTTCGACTATTAGAGTTATCCTCAGGCAGCTGCAATTTAGGGGCCTACCTTCCTACTGCCCTCATTACTATTGTTGCAATGTAATTTAAACACATTCCTCCCAAGTCTGTACTTCAGCAAACACAAATAAAGCTGGTTTGAAATGCATTTTCAATTTGCAAGTATATTGATGGCAGGTCCAGGGTGTAACGTGAGTCTTAAAAAATAAGCACATCCCGTCCTGGACCTAATGGACAATATATTGAAATCATGTGCTTAACATATTGGAATGGCAAATGTAATGTATTCAACTAGTAAGAAAATGGTAACACTTCATTTTAAGGGGTCCTTATTACAGTGTAATTACATGTGTAATTACACTAACAAGCATTGCCGTTAATTGTAATAACTCATAGTTAGACTGTAATAACATGTAACCGGTGGTAAATGCAGTCTGTAATTACAGAGGTGTAACAACAAATGTTTGTTACCATGCTTCTTAAAAATGTGCAAGCTTCCACTAAATTCACCAGTTTAGTGTTTTGGTTCTTCTCAGCACATCCAATTCAATACAAACTATCACAAGGTTGTAATCTCTTGTGGACAGATGCACTGGGTGTCCCGAGATTACATAGGCTCTAATGAGTAGGTAGTCATTTTAAATAAGAATTTGTTCTTAATTAACAACTTCTTAGGGCTAGGCCCCTTTTTTCTCAATTTCTGCCTGAATGACGTGCCCAAAGTAAACTGTGTGTTGCTCAGGCCCTGAAGCCAGGATATGCATATAATTGGTACAATTGGAAAGAAACACTTTGAAGTTTGTATAAATGTTTAAATAGTGCAGGAGAATATAACACAATAGATATTGTAAGAGAAAATCCAAAGAAAAACCAACCAGAATTTGTTTTTGAGAGACCATCCTCTTAGAAAATCAAGTAAAATGTCATAATGAAAATTAGCTCCCTGTGTGCAATTCCTTTGGCTTCCACAGGGTGTCAACAGTCTATGTTCAAGGTTTCAGGTTTGTAACTTCAAAAACGAATAAGAATTATCAGTTTTAGTACAGGGACAGTCTTGGAAATTCGTGTTTGCGCGCGCCATGAAGACAGGACGCACCTGCTAAAATCAGTTTCCTACTTCTTTCTGTAAGAAATATTATAGTTTGATTACATTTTAGGGTATCTGAGGAGTAAATAGAAACATATTTTGACTTGTTGAAACAAAGTTAAGGGGTAGATTTTCGGATTCCTTTTTCTGCATGTTGTATGAGTGGATTACTCAAATCAATGGCACCAACTAAACAGACTTTTTGGGATATAAAGAAGTATTTTATCTAACAAAACGACACTACGTGTTATAGCTGGGACCCTTTGGATGACAAATTAGAGGAAGATTTTCAAAAAATAAGTGAATATTTAATTGTTATTTGTGAATGTATGAAACCTGTGCCGGTGGAAAAATATTTTGATGTGGGGTGCTGTCCTCAAACAATCGCATGGCATGTTTTCGCTGTAATAGCTACTGTAAATCAGTTAGATTAACAATAATGTAAGCTTTCAGAGGATATAAGACACTTATATGTACCGAAATGTTTAATATCCATAATTTTTATGATTATTTATTTGAATTGCGCGCCCTCCAGTTTCACCGGAAGTTGTCCCGCTAGCGGGACGCCTAGCCCAAACGGGAACTGACTTGCCTAGTTAAATAAAAAATATTTAATAATAATCATTACCTACCTATGAATGCGCACTTCAAAATGTTCACTTAAAGTTGTTGGTAGCACTTGCCCTCAAAAAGTGTACCATCTGGGTTGAGTTTACTAAAACAGATCAAATGTAATTCAACCTCACTGATTAGGGTCTTCCATACAAGTGTCATCTTCAAGTGGGTGTCATCCTCAAGTGGGAGGATAAACAAAGTACACCACAGAGTACATGTACAATTTGCATAAATTGTAAAAACTTAATTACTAGGTGTTACACAGGATTAAATTTGTTAAAATCAAGTGTATCTTGAGAGGTACTTACTTGTCATTAATGTGTACTTAGATAGTACATTACCCATCCTGACAACCTGACCCTAATTGCAAAGCTTCTGAAAGCACCATCCAAGTGAGAGACAAAAACACACTAGTACACTACAGAGTACATGTAATATCTGCATAAGTACAATGTAATTACTAGGTGTTACACAGGATTAAGCTAGTTAAAATTAAGTGTACCTTGAGCCGTACTTAATTGTAATTGTAATTGTGTACCTATAAAGTATGTTACCCATCCTGACAATCTGATCATCAGCTAACAAATGTGCCATCTAAGTGAGAAAATAAACACACTAATACACCACAGAGTACATATCTGTAATATCTGCATTAGTACAAGGTCGTAACACAGGATTTTGCTATTTAAAGTTGTGTAACTTTAAAGTTACCTATGAGTAATTTCAATATAATTACATACTGCTCATTATCAAGGGGAAATACCTACAAACAAAAGATGAGATTTTCTTTTAGTCAACTTTATTGCAACATGTAAAAAGATCTTACATTTCTTACACAATTACAACCATTTTTATTGTTACATTAATAATCTGATTACTTAGATTAAACAAATATATAGGCCTATTCAATAACATAAAAATAACTATTCTAGTGCTGGTGAGTACTAGTCTAGATAGCCAATTTAGAAAAACGTGATTATCTTTTTCTTCCCTTTTAACATTACAAGTAACAATGGAAATCAACTCTGTAAGCATTTTCCCCATCCTGGAGCAGACACGGTAAGGACAAAGATTCAGCAGGAGGCAGGCAGGTAGAGGTGCAAATGAGTGTTGGATTTATTTACACAGCGCTGGTGTTTCAAAGATGAAGCTGATATTTACAAATATAAATACAAAGTTCTGACTTCAAAATGTTAGCTTTCAAAAGAAAAAGCCTCTCATCAGGAAAAACCTGTCTTAACCAATAAAGCGCAGCTGGGGTCTACCAGGCTCAGATCAGTGGTGGTCGGTGCCATTTAAGATTAGAGAGGATTTTTTTTATGAACATGACCTTATTTATTATTATAATTTTTTATTATATTTTTTATTTATTTATTGAATATTCGAAACATACAATATACTTGCATTGAAGCAGCTCAAGAACTACATCATACCAGTCATCCAACAGATTCCCATTCAGAGCAACACACAGAAGCATCCAGGGTTAATGCCCTGCTCAAGGGCACGTTGACGAATCTACCACCAGGCCACAAAACATGAACCCAAACCCTCCAAGATCCCCCCACAGTTCCCCAATAGCTGTCCCTCAACCATTCGAGACCCCTCCCACAGTTACATGTATGTGTGTGTTCTTGTATGTGTTTATTTGAATGAGAGTGTGTGTATCTGCATGTGTACAAACACCTGCACGGCATCAGCCTCAGGCAAACCGGCATTAGTTGTAAAAACACTGCCACTTAGTGTCATTCAAATGTACTTTTATTATGTTTTATTTGGACTTTTTTCAATTTTTTATTTTTACTTTTGTCTTTGACCATCATTCTATCTCCCACACAGCAACTCCACTCCCACTTGTCTCCAATTCCACATACCAACGCTCAGCTTCCCTCAGCCAATTTCTATGTTTGCCTGGTATGGTTCCCAATCACAGGCAGATGTTTATCGTTGTCTCTGATTGGGGATCATATTTAGGCAGCCATTTCCCCACTGGTTTTTGTGGGATCTTGTTTGTGTGTAGTTGCCTGTGAGCACTCACGTTTCGTTTGCTGTTTATTGTTTTTTGTGAGTTTCCTTTATTAAACATGTGGAACCCAAATCACGCTGCACGTTGGTCTGAGTATAATTCCAGTTCGTACGACGATCGTGACACAAACAATGTTTCCACTTGGAAAATTAGAATAGTATGAATGTATATTATAATTTTCTATAACCAAACATTCTAAATTAATGGGGGAATATGTTGTAATTACAGTAACTCCACTGATAAACATTGACAAACAATTGACACAATGAAGCAAATAGTGTGCACGAATTGGCGGGAGTCAGTGGCAGTAGTGGAGAGAGATGTACAGCGCGTCTTCGCCACACATCCCTCCCCTATTTTTGTGGTCTCTGCATTTGAAATTAAGCTCAAGACACGTTCGTTCCACATAAACAGCAACCTCATAAACATTGTCAGGACGTAGCAGTCGTCCCTTCAACTGAAATCATTACGGTTCAGTATTTCAACCCACCCCCCTTAAACGCACACAGTACCCAAACTAATGCCAGAATGGCACATTCCAAATGAGCACTGGGTACATGATACATACTGTATTGACCAACATGTTATGTCCATTTGTTAAATGTAGATTGGCAGAGCAAATAAAGGAAAATCCAGTGGAGGCTCCTAAGAGGAGGAAGGGGAGGACCAGCCTCCTCAGTGTATTTCAGATAAATGTCAATTGTTAAACATTAAAAAAGTTATAATTTTTTGATAAAACTATACTAAATATATTCACGTCACCAAATAATTTATTAAAACACACTGTTTTGCAATGAAGGTCTACAGTAGCCACAGCAGCACTCTTTGGGGTAGCACCATGGTGTAGCCAGAGGACCGCTAGTTTCCGTCCTCCTCTGGGTACATTGAGTTCAATACAAAACCTAGGAAGCTCATGGTTCTCACCCCAATCCATAGACTTACACAGTAATTATGATGACTTCCGGAGGGCGTCCCCCAACCTATCAGAGCTCTTGCAGCATGAACTGACATGTTGTCCACCCAATCAAAGGATCAGAGAATGAATAAAGTACTGAAAGCATAAGTTACAGCTGACTAGCAGTGCAGTGCATAAAATGTGGTGAGTAATTGACTCAAAGAGAGAGAAAGACAATAGTTGAACAGTTTTGATCAAATGAATTTCTTAAATTAAAGACAATGAAGAGAGAGCTAGCTATATTTCGTTGTATTTTTTTTAAACTTTCACTTTCACTTACTTAGCTAGCTAATGCAGCTCAAACAACCAGCTCAACCAGAGAGGTATGCTATGTTAGCCAGCTGGCTAAGGCTATCCAACACTAGAACTCTTCCAAGTCAAAGTAAGCTTTCGGTTTTATAAATTTATTGCCACCGGAGCCCGCCGGTGTAAACTGCTTGCTGTACACTGTACTGCATGATTGTAGTGGGTTTACTAACGCGCTATGTTGACTATGACGTTAGCTAATATGGAGACAGTGATGTAGGCTGTGTGTAGCGGTTATGGTATGAAGGTTTGGCTTGGAAAGGTTTTTTCACCTGGTCACAGCCAGCTGTTGTGTTGTGCACTTAAGTCCACAAGCGAAGGGAGAAGGTGAGAGGAGGAGAGCGTGTAGATGCAAGAATGAATTATACAACAAGTAAAGTGATCATGCTGTTTGTATGTGGCTGCTATGAAAGAGAACTGTGTGTGCGGGTGATCAGAGGTGTATTCATTCTTTCGATTATGTTGAAAAAACTTTTCTTAAACGGAAGCAAATGAAACATGGATAAACATACCTGAATTTCTCCAATAGAAACTCTCGTTTGCAATGGTTTGGACTAATGATTACACTCTAGATCAGCTAGATGCAGGCAAGAGTGTGCAAGGTGGTGTTGAATGTATCACTGTCTGTCACCTTAATTACTAAAACTTTCCTCTCGACCTGTGCACTTACGTTGTAAACGTTAATTCGTAGGTTGTAGCAACCTCATGATGGGTATAGGGAAAATTTGAGTGTCATGTAGTTGCCTAAACCTATCGAGCTGGGTGAATGAAATATGAATGACAGTCATCCAATATGCTGTAATAGAAATAAGGCCATGCTCATAAAATGGGCCTTTGTTGAAGCAGGTAAGAGAGCATTCTCTCCCGGACAATGCACAGTGGACACCAGGGTGGTTTCCAGACCCTCCAGCAGTGACACAACTTCCGTGCTACACCCAGAAAAATGTTGTGGTGCAGTCATTTTCTCTCCAAGCCTGCGGAAAGTGTCAGAGCACATGTTCTCCTCTCCAGGCTCCGGAGAGAGCTCTGTCATAGTCAATTTAGTGCCAGTCAATGTCAGGATGAAAACCTCTCACACCCCATCATAGGGAAGACACTCCTGCAGAGTGCCCCCATAGGAACAGCAGAGGAGCAAGAAGGAGACAGTTCGGCCTCCAACACGGTGTCCTCACCAGGGCCCGACTGGTAAACTTGACACCACACTTATAAATCCAAATCAAATATTACAAGCGGAGGTTTATCATGTTATTCACTTAGCCTTCCACAAAGATGAGAAATGCTTTTTCCTGATTTTTATGGAAACCCAAAGGAGTCATACCTAACCGTCCCAGTGGCCTTCCATAGCTTCCCTAAACACACCGCGGCGCACTCTGTCCATTGTGCTGACACAGCGCACTAGAGACACTGATTTTTTTTGCACCAACCTGTCACTCAGTCGTTTGAACTTTTTTATTTTTATATAGGGACATAAAACTAAAACTAAGGTGGCACAAGTTTCAACTGAGGGGGCTTAGACCCCTTTAGCCCCCTCGTGGAGCCGGGTACATCCTGAAGTCTGAGACCTTGTGGGAATCTGTGTTAGAGAAGAAGTATGTAGCTATAACAATTTACATTACCCTATACCAGTTATCATCATGATTTCTATAGTTTAGGCCTGCTACCTAGCTAGTTGTTGTCTTGTCCAGCTAACAATAACAGTGCTTGCTAACACTAAGTTAGCTAGTGTTTATCTACATTGAAAAGGAACTAACATTCTTCATAGTCTGTTGACACAAGTGGCTAGCTAGCTAGATAACGTTAACATGCTGGATGTTTCTCATGTAATACCCTTGAGGTATGGATACCTTGAGAACAAGGTTCAGGGAAGATAAGACCATCGAGCCCAGCTAACATTAGCTAGCATGGAAAACTTACTTTCTAACTCCTGTGTTGATGTTTTTTTCCTTTCATGGCAGTCTCTCATGTCTGCACACTGACCTTCTCGACATGTTCTTTGCGCACTGTCACATGACGTTAGTCTCCACAAACCCCTCTGAGCGTATTGTGCAGACGGGTAGATGTTGACATGATGCCTTAATTTCTGTGATAAATAAATCATTTCACTGATCCAACAGTGAAACACTTGCAAGGTTACATGATGGAATAAGAGTTTGTCCTATGAACATTTTAAGTGCATTTATAAACCATTATTTTACCAAGATTAATAGGCTTACAATTTGTCAAGCATGAATGACTCTCACAATTTTAACCATAACTGTTTATTAATGTGTCTAATAATGTTTAATTTATGGTTAAGTAAATGCATGGTTAATTTATTTAACAATTTAATGTATTTTTTGATGTCAACCATTTGCGAACTCGTTCATGCCATCGGGCCTGAGCATCAGACTACAGAGCCCTTTATTGCAGAATTGTGTCAATGAGGTGGTCGGTTTTATTAAATTAACTAACACTTTTCACATGGTTTGTGCAGGCTGAAATATGGTGAGTTGGGATATGGTTGGGAAGCTATCGGAAACTTTAACATTTTTAACAAGCATTTGTTGTTACACCTCTGTAATTAGACTGCAGTTACCTCCAGTTACATGTTGTTATTACAGTGTAACTGTATTATTACAATTAATTACAATACTTGATACAGGGTCATTCCATATGGAATTACACTGTAATAAGGCCCCTTAAAATTAAACATTATCAAGAAAATCTTTGTATGGGACTACAGCTCTTGAAAAAAAACTAGCACATTAACTTGCTGAAGGAGTTTCCTGAGAATTCCTTCCTGATTGCTGATTGTGTTTGTGGTTGCTTTCTAGGGGGACTATGTCTGGTTGGACCTTAAGACGGGCCGGGAGTTCGATGTCCCGGTGGGAGCCGTGCTCAAGCTCTGTGACTCGGGACAGATCCAGGTGCTGGATGACGAGGGGAGGGTAAGTCCACACGAGATGAGACGTTGACGGGACGTTGACACTACTTTGACAAGACGACGAGACATTAACAAGATTTTGACGAACAAGACTTTGGCCCTGTTCAAATGCATCCCTCCTTCCTCCCGTCCTTGAAGTAATCATGACATGACATTACTGGTAAAAGCAATGCCATGGAAAGCTTGCCTACACCTATCCATTCATGTTTTATCAGTGATTACTTAATGGAAGGAAGAAAGCAAGGAAGGGGAAGGAAAGGAGGATGCATTCAAACAGGGCCTTAAGCTTAGTCTAACAAGCCCACATGGACGCACAGTAGCCTATGACACCATAGTTCCTCAATGGCTGTGACTGTACTGTAACTGTTCTCCCATCAGGAGCACTGGATCTCGCCCCAGAATGCCACCAACATTAAGCCCATGCACCCCACCTCCATCCACGGTGTGGAGGATATGATCCGCCTGGGAGACCTCAACGAGGCTGGCATCCTGCGGAACTTGCTCATCCGCTACAATGAGCGTGTCATCTATGTGAGTCCCCCCTGCAATACTGGTCTTCTCGCTTTGGTACCACTAGAAGACCATCATTTTCAGTGGTGTAAAGTACTTATGTAAAAATACTTTAAAGTACTACTTAAGTTTTTTTTTTTTTTGTATCTGTACTTTACTTTACTATTGATATTTGAAAATGGTCAAATTCACAAATTTATCAAGAGAACATCCCTGGTCATCCCTATTGCCTCTGATCTGGTGGACTCACTAAACACAAATGCTTAATTTGTAAATTGAGTATGCCCCTGACTGTCTGTGAAAAAGAATATATATATATAAAGTCATGACGTCTGGTTTGCCTAATATAAGAAATATGAAATTATTTATGCTTTTACTTTTACTTTTGATATTTATGTATATTTTTGCAATTACTGTACATTTACTTTTGATACTTAAGTATATTTAAAACCAAATACTTTTAGACTTTTACTCAAGTCATATTTTACTGGGTGACTTAATTTTACTTGAGTAATTTTCTATCTTTACAATTGTATGACAAATGGATACTTTTTCCACCATTGATAATTTTACAGCGTATGAGTCCTTCAAATAACAAGGAAGTATGGTTTAGAACATATTCTATGAAACATAGTGACCTTGTTTAGTGACATGTAGCTCATGTTGTTGATGGACTGTTATAGGGTTTTCCATGTCTGTGTGGTTATTTTACTTACTTTCTTGGTTATACTGACATGTTATTTCCCCTGGCCTCCACAACCCCCCAACACCACTGGTTCCTTATCTTCCCTGCCTGGCTGTGGCTCAATAGTTTGAACCAGCTTCTTCTCCTCATATCCTTTCCTCAGTATCACTGCTCTGGCAGGACACATGATGGAAACGTGTTCAGTCCGTTGTGATATATGTGGTACTGGTGGTTAAGGAAGCTGTTATAGAGTATTGAGACCTAGCCCCTGTATGTCCCCCCCCCGTCCATTCCCTCATCAACTTGTGCCTGTTTTGTGCTTTTTCCTTATACCTCTTTCCTCTCCCTCTTCATCCCCCTCCCTATCTCTCTGTATAGACAAATTGTGGGGGAAGGGTGAGTACAAACTACAGAGACAAGCATGCTCTTTCCTATTTCTTTTTTTAAAGCTAAAAAGGAACACGCTAACAAGCTAGCCCATGACATTAATGCTAGCACTTCCACTACTTTCATTTTCTTCGCTGTCACTGAATGAATGGCTATATATAATCTCTGCTAGGCTGAAGGCCGAGCTCTGCTTCGTGCTTATCCTTTGATCCAGCTTGTTACGTGTGCTTTGACCATCGAAGCGTAAATGTTCAACACACGTGAACCTTTAGAACACACCACAGCTTTGGCCTGCAGGCTTGGAAGTACAACAAATCATGGGTTATTATGACTGATTATTATGTCTAGATTATGCACATTAAGGGGATTTTCAATCTCAACTTCCAATGATTTTGTAGTTCTAAATTTAAATGATCAATCTTCATCAGGCTCACAATACATTATCTCAGTGATCACGAGCCTAGTGACTAGCCTAATCACAATCCCAGTGAAAGAAAGTGACAAATTGTGCTATCGCTAGCAACAAATCATGCTATCACTAGCGACAAATCAAGTTACCGCTAAATCCTCAGGGAGAACATGGTTGCCCTCATCTTGGCATTTCACCTTGACCATTTCACCTTTTGACTTTGACCTCTGCCTGCAGACTTACACAGGGTCGATTCTGGTGGCGGTAAACCCTTACCAGCTGCTGCCCATCTACACTCCAGACCAGATCCGCCTGTACACCAATAAGAAGATTGGGGAGATGCCACCTCACATCTTTGCCATAGCAGACAACTGCTACTTCAACATGCAGAGGAACAACAAGGACCAGTGCTGCATCATCAGGTTAGTGTATTTGTGTGTGTGTGTGTGTGTGTGTGTGTGTGTGTGTGTGTGTGTGTGTGCGTGTGCGTGTGAGTGTTTGAGTGAGTGTTTGAGTGAGTGTTTGAGTGAGTGTTTGAGTGAGTGTTTGAGTGAGTGTTTGAGTGTTTGAGTGAGTGTTTGAGTGAGTGTTTGAGTGAGTGTTTGAGTGTTTGAGTGAGTGAGTGACTGAGTGAGTGACTGAGTGAGTGACTGAGTGAGTGACTGAGTGAGTGACTGAGTGAGCGAGCGAGCGAGCGCATATGGGTTTCTCTATTTAAGTGTGCATGTGTTTGAGTTTCTGTATTTACATGTGGGTGTGCGTGCATGCGTGTCTGTCTGCCTGTCTGCCTGTCTGCCTGTCTGCCTGCTTCTATACATAAAGTATTGCATCTCCTCCTGTGTTCCTCAGTGGTGAGTCTGGGGCAGGTAAGACAGAGAGCACCAAGTTGATCCTGCAGTTCCTGGCAGCCATCAGTGGACAACACTCCTGGATTGAGCAACAGGTCCTGGAGGCCAACCCCATACTGGAAGGTCAGACTCAACATTGAGATGAGACACTAGAATGGGCTATTAATGGCAGCCATCTTGGTCAAATTCCAAACCAGTTTAATTGAAAACATTTCCTGACCAAGATGGCTGTCTTGTAGTTATGTTTCCATGGAATCCAATGTCCATACCAGTATTCTATTGAATTTTGTGAGACTAACTACAGTATATCCACTCAGCAGCACTGATGAAATGTAATAGCTAGGGTGCTTGCTGTCTGTCGCTGCCTTAGCCAACTTGCCCTCATGTTACTTGGCAAGGCAAATGTGGTGTTGTGTAGAATACAGAGATACTGTACACTCGCTCCAAGCTACCTCAGGGGCAGGTTTGGGGTTTGTTTATGATTTGTAGGCTAGAATCTTAGAAGCTGTGTAGGAAAAGCTGAACTTGGGATGCATTCTTCAAAGAGTCCTTAAAAGACAGCTTCATGACTTGCGTGCTTTCCCTGGAACAAGTACAGGGATGAAGGAAACACCTTCCAGGCCATGAGTAGTGATCTGACAATTTGGTGTACAGCTTAAGTCAGGCAGGGCATTCATTCACCTGTCTATGCCAAGCTGGCATTAACACCTGGTGTGACCCGGAAATAACAAAACAATTGGGCCTCCTATCCATGTCTAAAGCCTCATTTATGTGGACTGTATTAGCTATGTCTCTGTTAGCTAATGTGACTATCTGACCAGGGTTGGAAACCCTGGTATACTGCATGCCACAATACTCTTCAGGTCTCAGGCAAGGTGGTTCATCATGTAAGCATTGTTCACTGAACTGCATCTGTTACACTAAGTCTGGACTTTAATCTTTCATCCATGCAGCGTTCGGGAATGCTAAGACCATCCGGAATGACAACTCCAGTCGCTTTGGGAAATACATCGACATCCACTTTAACAAGAGAGGTGCAATCGAGGGGGCAAAGATAGAACAGTATCTTCTGGAGAAGTCCAGAGTCTGCAGACAGGTAAGGGTCCAGGGAGAGGGGCTATAGGGTCTGCAGAGGTAAGGGTCCAGGGAGAGGGGCTATAGGGTCTGCAGACAGGTAAGGGTCCAGGGAGAGGGGCTATAGGGTCTGCAGACAGGTAAGGGTCCAGGGAGAGGGGCTATAGGGTCTGCAGACAGGTAAGGGTCCATAGGGTCTGCAGACAGGTAAGGGTCCAGGGAGAAGGGCTATAGGTTCTGCAGACAGGTAAGGGTCCAGGGAGAGGGGCTATAGGGTCTGCAGACAGGTAAGGGTCCATGGAGAGGGGCTATAGGGTCTGCAGACAGGTAAGGGTCCAGGGAGAGGGGCTATAGGGTCTGCAGACAGGTAAGGGTCCATAGGGTCTGCAGACAGGTAAGGGTCCAGGGAGAGGGGCTATAGGGTCTGCAGACAGGTAAGGATCCAGGGAGAGGGGCTATAGGGTCTGCAGACAGGTAAGGGTCCAGGGAGAGGGGCTATAGGGTCTGCAGACAGGTAAGGGTCCAGGGGGTGGGGCTATAGGGTCTGCAGACAGGTAAGGGTCCAGGGAGAGGGGCTATAGGGTCTGCAGACAGGTAAGGGTCCAGAGAGAGGGGCTATAGGGTCTGCAGACAGGTAAGGGTCCATAGGGTCTGCAGACAGGTGCGGGTCCAGGGAGAGGGGCTATAGGGTCTGTGCAGACAGGTACGGGTCCAGGGAGAGGGGCTATAGGGTCTGCAGACAGGTAAGGGTCCAGGGGGGAGGGGCTATAGGGTCTGCAGACAGGTAAGGGTCCAGGGAGAGGGGCAATAGGGTCTGCAGACAGGTAAGGGTCCAGGGAGAAGGGCTATAGGGTCTGCAGACAGGTAAGGGTCCAGGGAGAGGGGCTATAGGGTCTGCAGACAGGTAAGGGTCCATAGGGTCCATGGAGAGGGGCTATAGGGTCTGTGCAGACAGGTACGGGTCCAGGGAGAGGGGCTATAGGGTCTGCAGACAGATATGGGTCCAGGGAGAGGGGCTATAGGGTCCAGGGGGAGGGGCTAAATGGTCTGAAGACAGGTAAGGGTCCACGGGGAGGGGCTATAGGGTCCAGGGGGAGGGGCTATATGGTCTGAAGACAGGTACGGGTCCAGGGGGAGGGGCTATAGGGTCCAGGGGGGAGGGGCTATAGGGTCTGCAGACAGGTAAGGGTCCAGGGGGAGGGGCTATATGGTCCATGGGGAGGGGCTATAGGGTCCAGGGTGGAGGGGCTATAGGGTCTGCAGACAGGTACGGGTCCAGGGGGAGGGGCTATAGGGTCTGCAGACAGGTAAGGGTCCAGAGAGAGGGGCTATAGGGTCTGCAGACAGGTAATGGTCCATGGAGAGGGGCTATAGGGTCTGCAGACAGGTAAGGGTCCAGGGAGAGGGGCTATAGGGTCTGCAGACAGGTAATGGTCCATGGAGAGGGGCTATAGGGTCTGCAGACAGGTAAGGGTCCAGGGAGAGGGGCTATAGGGTCTGCAGACAGGTAAGGGTCCATGGAGAGGGGCTATAGGGTCTGCAGACAGGTAAGGGTCCAGGGAGAGGGGCTATAGGGTCTGCAGACAGGTAAGGGTCCATGGAGAGGGGCTATAGGGTCTGCAGACAGGTAAGGGTCCAGGGAGAGGGGCTATAGGGTCTGCAGACAGGTAAGGGTCCATAGGGTCTGCAGACAGGTAAGGGTCCAGGGAGAGGGGCTATAGGGTCTGCAGACAGGTAAGGGTCCAGGGAGAGGGGCTATAGGGTCTGCAGACAGGTAAGGGTCCAGGGAGAGGGGCTATAGGGTCTGCAGACAGGTAAGGGTCCAGGGAGAGGGGCAATAGGGTCTGCAGACAGGTAAGGGTCCATAGGGTCCATGGAGAGGGGCTATAGGTTCTGCAGACAGGTAAGGGTCCAGGGAGAGGGGCTATAGGGTCTGCAGACAGGTAAGGGTCCATGGAGAGGGGCTATAGGGTCTGCAGACAGGTAAGGGTCCAGGGAGAGGGGCTATAGGGTCTGCAGACAGGTAAGGGTCCATAGGGTCTGCAGACAGGTAAGGGTCCAGGGGGAGGGGCTATAGGGTCTGCAGACAGGTAAGGGTCCAGGGAGAGGGGCTATAGGGTCTGCAGACAGGTAAGGGTCCAGGGAGAGGGGCTATAGGGTCTGCAGACAGGTAAGGGTCCAGGGGGGTGGGGCTATAGGGTCTGCAGACAGGTAAGGGTCCAGGGAGAGGGGCTATAGGGTCTGCAGACAGGTAAGGGTCCAGGGAGAGGGGCTATTGGGTCTGCAGACAGGTAAGGGTCCATAGGGTCTGCAGACAGGTGCGGGTCCAGGGAGAGGGGCTATAGGGTCTGTGCAGACAGGTACGGGTCCAGGGAGAGGGGCTATAGGGTCTGCAGACAGGTAAGGGTCCAGGGGGGAGGGGCTATAGGGTCTGCAGACAGGTAAGGGTCCAGGGAGAGGGGCAATAGGGTCTGCAGACAGGTAAGGGTCCAGGGAGAAGGGCTATAGGGTCTGCAGACAGGTAAGGGTCCAGGGAGAGGGGCTATAGGGTCTGCAGACAGGTAAGGGTCCATAGGGTCCATGGAGAGGGGCTATAGGGTCTGTGCAGACAGGTACGGGTCCAGGGAGAGGGGCTATAGGGTCTGCAGACAGATATGGGTCCAGGGAGAGGGGCTATAGGGTCCAGGGGGAGGGGCTATAGGGTCCAGGGGGAGGGGCTATATGGTCTGAAGACAGGTACGGGTCCAGGGGGAGGGGCTATAGGGTCCAGGGGGGAGGGGCTATAGGGTCTGCAGACAGGTAAGGGTCCAGGGGGAGGGGCTATATGGTCCATGGGGAGGGGCTATAGGGTCCAGGGTGGAGGGGCTATAGGGTCTGCAGACAGGTAAGGGTCCAGGGGGAGGGGCTATATGGTCCATGGGGAGGGGCTATAGGGTCCAGGGTGGAGGGGCTATAGGGTCTGCAGACAGGTACGGGTCCAGGGGGAGGGGCTATAGGGTCTGCAGACAGGTAAGGGTCCAGGGAGAGGGGCTATAGGGTCTGCAGACAGGTAAGGGTCCAGGGAGAGGGGCTATAGGGTCTGCAGACAGGTAATGGTCCATGGAGAGGGGCTATAGGGTCTGCAGACAGGTAAGGGTCCAGGGAGAGGGGCTATAGGGTCTGCAGACAGGTAAGGGTCCATGGAGAGGGGCTATAGGGTATGCAGACAGGTAAGGGTCCAGGGAGAGGGGCTATAGGGTCTGCAGACAGGTAAGGGTCCATAGGGTCTGCAGACAGGTAAGGGTCCAGGGAGAGAGGCTATAGGGTCTGCAGACAGGTAAGGGTCCAGGGGGAGGGGCTATAGGGTCTGCAGACAGGTAAGGGTCCAGGGGGAGGGGCTATAGGGTCTGCAGACAGGTATGGGTCCAGGGAGAGGGGCTATAGGGTCTGCAGACAGGTAAGGGTCCAGGGGGGAGGGGCTATAGGGTCTGCAGACAGGTAAGGGTCCAGGGAGAGGGGCTATAGGGTCTGCAGACAGGTAAGGGTCAAGGGAGAGGGGCTATAGGGTCTGCAGACAGGTAATGGTCCATGGAGAGGGGCTATAGAGTCTGCAGACAGGTAAGGGTCCAGGGAGAGGGGCTATAGGGTCTGCAGACAGGTAAGGGTCCAGGGGGAGGGGCTATAGGGTCTGCAGACAGGTAAGGGTCCAGGGAGAGGGGCTATAGGGTCTGCAGACAGGTAAGGGTCCAGGGAGAGAGGCTATAGGGTCTGCAGACAGGTAAGGGTCCAGGGGGAGGGGCTATAGGGTCTGCAGACAGGTAAGGGTCCAGGGGGAGGGGCTATAGGGTCTGCAGACAGGTATGGGTCCAGGGAGAGGGGCTATAGGGTCTGCAGACAGGTAAGGGTCCAGGGGGGAGGGGCTATAGGGTCTGCAGACAGGTAAGGGTCCAGGGAGAGGGGCTATAGGGTCTGCAGACATGTAAGGGTCCAGGGAGAAGGGCTATAGGGTCTGCAGACAGGTAAGGGTCCAGGGAGAGGGGCTATAGGGTCTGCAGACAGGTAAGGGTCCATGGAGAGGGGCTATAGGGTCTGTGCAGACAGGTACCGGTCCAGGGAGAGGGGCTATAGGGTCTGCAGACAGATATGGGTCCAGGGAGAGGGGCTATAGGGTCCAAGGGGAGGGGCTATATGGTCTGAAGACAGGTACGGGTCCAGGGGGAGGGGCTATAGGGTCCAGGGGGAGGGGCTATAGGGTCCAGGGGGAGGGGCTATATGGTCTGAAGACAGGTACGGGTCCAGGGGGAGGGGCTATAGGGTCCAGGGGGGAGGGACTATAGGGTCTGCAGACAGGTAAGGGTCCAGGGGGAGGGGCTATATGGTCCATGGGGAGGGGCTATAGGGTCCAGGGTGGAGGGGCTATAGGGTCTGCAGACAGGTACGGGTCCAGGGGGGGGGGCTATAGGGTCTGCAGACAGGTAAGGGTCCAGGGAGAGGGGCTATAGGGTCTGCAGACAGGTAATGGTCCATGGAGAGGGGCTATAGGGTCTGCAGACAGGTAAGGGTCCAGGGAGAGGGGCTATAGGGTCTGCAGACAGGTAATGGTCCATGGAGAGGGGCTATAGGGTCTGCAGACAGGTAAGGGTCCAGGTAGAGGGGCTATAGGGTCTGCAGACAGGTAAGGGTCCAGGGAGAGGGGCTATAGGGTCTGCAGACAGGTAAGGGTCCAGGGAGAGGGGCTATAGGGTCTGCAGACAGGTAAGGGTCCAGGGAGAGGGGCTATAGGGTCTGCAGACAGGTAAGGGTCCAGGGAGAGGGGCTATAGGGTCTGCAGACAGGTAAGGGTCCAGGGAGAAGGGCTATAGGGTCTGCAGACAGGTAAGGGTCCAGGGGGAGGGGCTATAGGGTCTGCAGACAGGTAAGGGTCCAGGGGGAGGGGCTATAGGGTCTGCAGACAGGTATGGGTCCAGGGAGAGGGGCTATAGGGTCTGCAGACAGGTAAGGGTCCAGGCGGAGGGGCTATAGGGTCTGCAGACAGGTATGGGTCCAGGGAGAGGGGCTATAGGGTCTGCAGACAGGTAAGGGTCCAGGGAGTGGGGCTATAGGGTCTGCAGACAGGTAAGGGTCCAGGGAGAGGGGCTATAGGGTCTGCAGACAGGTAAGGGTCCAGGGGGAGGGGCTATAGGGTCTGCAGACAGGTATGGGTCCAGGGAGAGGGGCTATAGGGTCTGCAGACAGGTAAGGGTCCAGGCGGAGGGGCTATAGGGTCTGCAGACAGGTATGGGTCCAGGGAGAGGGGCTATAGGGTCTGCAGACAGGTAAGGGTCCAGGGAGTGGGGCTATAGGGTCTGCAGACAGGTAAGGGTCCAGGGAGAGGGACTATAGGGTCTGCAGACAGGTAAGGGTCCAGGGGGAGGGGCTATAGGGTCTGCAGACAGGTATGGGTCCAGGGAGAGGGGCTATAGGGTCTGCAGACAGGTATGGGTCCAGGGAGAGGGGCTATAGGGTCTGCAGACAGGTAAGGGTCCAGGGGGAGGGGCTATAGAGTGGAATAGAACAGTACATACTGGAGAAGTCTTGAGTTTGCAGACAGTTTCCCGTTTTGACAGTTTTCTTTTGTTTTTTACCCTATGAACTCAACCCTGCTGTGTTATTCTCCCCTCCAGGCTGCGGATGAGAGGAACTATCACATCTTCTACTGTATGTTGCGGGGCATGGCCCCAGAGCTGAAGACCAAGCTGGGCCTGGGCCTCGCCACTGACTACTCCTACCTCACCATGGTGAGTAGTGGGTGTGAGCGGGGTGTGTGTCCATGCGTCTAGCTCCTACTGTATATGTGTATACCGGTGTGTGTGTGCTTGCGTGTGTGTGCATGTGTTTATTTATATAACTCACAGTATATATCAAATCCAATGTTATTTGTCACGTACACAGTTTACAGCAGGTATAAAAGGTGCAGCAAAATGCTCATGAGCTAACTTCCTCAATATTGCAGTACAATAACCAATATCAATAGTAAAGAGTTTAATCAAAAATAATGGCTGTGATGACCTAAAGGATTACTCCAGCCTCCTGTCGGCCATGAAGGTGCTTATGTTCACAGAGACAGAGAACTGGGAGATCTCCAAACTACTGTCGTCCATTCTGCGCATGGGCAATAATGAATGTACTATACAGTATAGATAATGAATGTGCTATACAGTATAGATAATGAATGTACTATACAGTATAGATAATGAATGTACTATACAGTATAGATAATGAATGTGCTATACAGTATAGATAATGAATGTGCTATACAGTATAGATAATGAATGTACTATACAGTATAGATAATGAATGTGCTATACAGTATAGATAATGAATGTGCTATACAGTATAGATAATGAATGTACTATACAGTATAGATAATGAATGTACTATACAGTATAGATAATGAATGTGCTATACAGTATAGATAATGAATGTGCTATACAGTATAGATAATGAATGTACTATACAGTATAGATAATGAATGTACTATACAGTATAGATAATGAATGTGCTATACAGTATAGATAATGAATGTACTATACAGTATAGATAATGAATGTACTATACAGTATAGATAATGAATGTGCTATACAGTATGATAATGAATCTACTATACAGTATAGATAATGAATGGCTATACAGTATAGATAATGAATGTACTATACAGTATAGATAATGAATGTGCTATACAGTATAGATAACGAATGTACTATACAGTATAGATAATGAATGGCTATACAGTATAGATAATGAATCTACTATACAGTATAGATAATGAATGTGCTATACAGTATAGATAATGAATGTGCTATACAGTATAGATAATGAATCTACTATACAGTATAGATAATGAATGTGCTGTACAGTATAGATAATGAATGTGCTGTACAGTATAGATAATGAATGTGCTATACAGTATAGATAATGAATGTACTATACAGTATAGATAATGAATCTACTATACAGTATAGATAATGAATGTGCTATACAGTATAGATAATGAATGTGCTATACAGTATAGATAATGAATGGCTATACAGTATAGATAATGAATGTGCTATACAGTATAGATAATGAATGGCTATACAGTATAGATAATGAATGTGCTATACAGTATAGATAATGAATGGCTATACAGTATAGATAATGAATGGCTATACAGTATAGATAATGAATGTGCTATACAGTATAGATAATGAATGGCTATACAGTATAGATAATGAATGTGCTATACAGTATAGATAATGAATGGCTATACAGTATAGATAATGAATGTGCTATACAGTATAGATAATGAATGGCTATACAGTATAGATAATGAATGGCTATACAGTATAGATAATGAATGGCTATACAGTATAGATAACGAATGTGCTATACAGTATAGATAATGAATGGCTATACAGTATGTGTATGTCCCTCTCCAGGGGAACTGTACGAAATGTGATGGCCGTGATGACCTAAAGGATTACTCCAGCATCCTGTCGGCCATGAAGGTGCTGATGTTCACAGAGACAGAGAACTGGGAGATCTCCAAACTACTGGCGGCCATCCTGCACATGGGCAACCTGCGCTACGAGGGTGGGCAGAGGTGGCCATTTTGGAAAGAGAGTGTTGACGCACAATACAATGCCTTCAAACTCGACACAGGAGCTGGGCAACTATTTATAAAAAAGGCTTATATTCATGCACTGTTTGCTGCTCCCACAAGTGATCTTTTAAATATTGAAAGTGTTATAAAAGATCACTTGTGGGAGCAGCAAAAGTGAGGGGATATTACCCTTGAGGAAGTTGTTAATCCCTCTCTTGTTCTCACTTGAATTTGGTTACAGGTTTACAGAGGGGTAGTCTTCCAAAACTGACACGTGACTACAAGTTAGCTATTGGGTTAGAAGTTATAAATGCACTTGGATAATTGACTTGAAGGGTTTCATTCCAAAATGCTATATATCCATTTTCAGAAATGTTGGTAAATTAGATTGCTTAAAGAAATTATGAAAGAGATTGGTGTTTTTTCACTAACTAATCATGACATGGGGATGTTCAATGACAGACATGTATTTGTTTAAAATCTATCACTTGATGGTTTCAATTCAGAGAGACAAATAATCATGTTTTGTTGCAAAACACTATATATCCGCCTCACTAACAGATTAATAAGTAGTAGTGCTAGGTTTTACATAGCTAAATGTGATAAATAACTACATTTGTAATAAAGAACTGTACAAATGATACATTTGTGTCATCAATAAAATGTGTTTATTTTTTCATGAATCAATATAATAATATAAGATCCGTATGTAAAATATTTACATTTTAGTCGTTTAGCAGATGCTCTTATTCAGAGCGACTTACAGTAAGTGCATTCATCTTAAGATAGCTAGGTGACAACCACAAATCACAATCAAATATACAGGATACGAACATTCCATTCCAGCTAAACAATTGATATATAGCGTTTTACAACAAAACCCATTTTAATACACATCTGAAATGTAGAAATAAGAAATCTGAGAACAGTAATATTTTACACAAACATGAAGGTACCCATAAGAAATAATTTGGGATGAAAAAATACAGATGTGGTGGATATAACGTTTTGGAATGAAACTCTTCACTTGCTTTCCCCCTTTTCTCCCCCTTGCAAACACACACTCCAACAGCCCATACCTATGACAACCTGGATGCCTGTGTGGTGGTGCAATCTCCAGACCTGTCCACTGCTGCATCTCTGATGGAGGTGGGTAGTAGTAACTTACACCATCTCTGTGCTGGGTTTGTACTGTAGAGTTCATCACAGTGTTTGAGTATTGTATTGTTGTACTCTACTACAGTATGTTGTTGTATTGTTGTGTAGGTGGACCCTAAGGACGTGATGTCATGTCTAACCACGCGTACCCTGATCACCCGGGGCGAGAGTGTGTCCACTCCCCTCAGCATGGAACAGGGCCTGGACGTCAGGAACGCCTTCGTCAAGGTCAGGACCCTCACACACACGCATGCAATGGAACACGCACACATTTTAGTATCAAAGTGAGAACACACACTCTCACACACACACACTACTAAATCTGTTCCTTCACAGAAGGTTAATGTTCCTTCCTGTCTAATGAAAACTGTCTCTCCCAAAGTATCTACGGGTGCTTGTTTGTGTAGACACACACACACACACACCACAACAACAACACACACACACAGTGTAAATGAAAATGGTCCCTCCTGTCCCAGGGTATCTATGGGAGGCTGTTTGTGTGGATCGTGGACAAGATCAACGCGGCCATCTTCAGACCTCCGTCCTGTGAGAGTAAGATCGTAAGGAGGTCCATCGGCCTGCTCGACATCTTCGGCTTTGAGAACTTTACTGTCAACAGGTGGGTCCTCTCACTGACGCAAGCTTTGGGGATGTTTTGGCATTTGTTTCAAATTCTAAAGTCTAAAAGCTTTGTTGTCCATTTAGGGTACATTAGAACTGAACATGACATACCATGACATAATCATTGTTATGAATTCCATTCTCTGTTGAAAAATTGGATGACAATAGTATGTGCCCGACTAAAGTCAGATGAAAGCGACAGCCTCTTTATTTGATTTGGCGGTTGACATGTTCACTGCATGGTTTACCAGTATAGCTGAACTCGATTGGCTGTCCAGTGACCGGCTCTGGCTACATTCCTTCCCTGTTGCTTTGAGAAGCTGTGCATCAATTTTGCCAACGATAATCACACACAACCTCACACACACTTGAATCACACACACACTGACACGTTTTACTATCAAAGTGAGGACACACACACAACCCTAAATGAATTGGCTGCAGAATGACCCGCTCTCGCTATGTTCATTCTTCCCTGAAGCTTTGAGCAGCTGTGCATCAACTTTGCCAATGAGAACCTGCAGCAGTTCTTTGTGAGGCATGTGTTCAAGCTGGAGCAGGAGGAGTACAACCTAGAGGACATCAACTGGCAACATATCGAGTTCACCGACAACCAGGATGCCCTGGATATGATCGCCAATAAACCCATGAACATCATATCTCTCATAGACGAGGAGAGCAAGTTCCCCAAGGTACAGTACCAATATGGCATCTTACCATTGTCGGTCAATTCATATGCATATTGAGTTTAGGTATTGTAAGAGGGGGTGGACAGTTACAGGCACTATAAAGTATTTTTTTAAACCCTGTAACAAGGTACCGATTTTGTGACAGATTATCGCTAGGAGTCATGCAGAGAGGATTGCCGTATTGCATACCAAGACCACGGTGCAACTAAACATTTCAATTGTAACCTGATTATGACTTTGCCCTTGAATGGGTTATAAAGTGCTATTGAATTTTTTTTTTTTTGTGGTCACAAACTTTAAGGGTGTGTCCGAGATAGCACCCTAATCCTTAGCACCCTAATAATATAATATACCATTTACCAATCACTTTTATCCAAAGCAGCTTACAGTCATACATGCATACATTTTACGTACGGGTGGTCCCGGGAATCGAACCCACTATCCTGATGTTGCAAGCGCAATGCTCTACGAACTGAACTACATAGGACCATATAGGGAAGAGGTTATAATTTCAGACGCAGCCTAAATGTTTTTTCTCTGTTTGTGTCTCTCAGGGAACAGACGCCACCATGTTGTATAAACTCAACTCTCAGCACAAACTCAACACCAACTACCACCCTCCTAAGAACACCTACATGACCCAGTTTGGCATCCAGCACTTTGCTGGGGTGGTCCATTACGAGACCAGAGGTAGACCTATTCTAAGGCATTGGCTTCATACTCAACCCAATGCTTACATGTATACCTCTAAGTCATTGCAATCACATAAGAAAGTCACCAACGCTCCATGTAGTAGGATTTGGTTGGTTAACGGTCAGAAGAAAAAGTATTGAACTCCAGCAATCTACTAGTTGGTCAAATGCTCAATATCAAATCAAGCCCTAGCCCCTACACCATAGAAAGGATCTGGCAGGTGGAACCCCTAGCCCCTACACCATAGAAAGGATCTGCCAGGTGTAACCCCTACACCATAGAAAGGATATGCCAGGTGTAACCCCTAGCCCCTATACCATAGAAAGGATATGCCAGGTGTAACCCCTAGCCCCTATACCATAGAAAGGATCTGCCAGGTGTAACCCCTAGCCCCTATACCATGGAAAGGATCTGCCAGGTGTAACCACTATACCATAGAAAGGATCTGCCAGGTGTAACCCCTAGCCCCTACACCATAGAAAGGATATGCCAGGTATAACCCCTAGCCCCAACACCATAGAAAGGATATGCCAGGTGTAACCCCTAGCCCCTATACCATAGAAAGGATCTGCCAGGTGTAAGCAATGTGGTAATAGCTCCCCGTCGCCCTCCTATAGACTCCATGTACAGTTTCTCCACAAGTGCATAGGTAAGGGGTCGAGCTAGAGGTTGTTTTGGAATTGAGCATTACTGACTCCTGTGTTGTTTCAGGCTTCTTGGAGAAGAATCGTGACAGCCTCCATACTGACATCATCCAGCTGGTACACTCCTCCAAGAACAAGTTCATCAAGCAGATCTTTCAGGCTGATGTCGCCATGGTGAGAGATAACATGTCTGGTGGTCGCATAGTGATGATGTTATGATGACTCCTTGAATGTATTTTCCCCACTCACTCCGCCAGGCTGTGTCTACTAAGCAAGAGGGAGAAAGACTAAGAATAGGCCATGAAAGCAAATGGTAGAATTCCAGACAAGATTTCGACCATAGAATACAATAACTAGAATGTGCCTCCCCAGTCAAGTCAATGGGTCTGTAGTGGTTAGACCGGTGGCCATTTTATAAGTCTACTCACTTCTTTCTCTATGGTTATGACATCTTTTGTGGCCCATAGTCAGGGGCTTCCTGTTTCCCAGTGATGATGTCATCAAGCGATCACTCTCGATTCTTTCTCTTCTTTACTATTCTTCTTTCACATACTGTAGCATTAGGCATGGCTAATACCACCGCTCCCTTCTCTTCGTCTCTCAATCTTCCTCTGTCATTCTCTCCATTTCTCTCTTTGTGGTTGTGTTCTATGTTTCTGTCTGGCCTCAGTTTCTTTGTGGCTATCTGCCGCCCACCACTCCTCCTCCAAAGGTAAACAACGGCCATTCCTACTGTGGTAAAACCCAGATCCCACTGCTGCCACCAATGTCAAACCTTGTGTAGATTGTGCTTACCCCAAAACCCCCTCCATCCATCCATCCTCTGTGGAACTCAAACCTTTCTGTCCCTCTTTCTTTTCAGTCTTCACCCCAGTGGTACTAATATTAAAACAGTGATTCTCAAATATTTTATCCTGTGGCCACATCATTTGACACTGCAACCAAGCATGAACTGGCCACAACCCGCCAGGGGGTTCTGACCGACTATTTGAGAAACACTGTTATTTAAAGTGGCGTTTAGAGTTTACACCTACATTTAAACAATCTGTAGGATTCCCTGCTGTAAAACGTTCATTTAAATGTATGGTATACTGTATACAGTACTCATTCAAGGGTTTTTCTTTATTTTTACTATTTTCTACATTGTAGAATAATAGTGAAGACATGAAACAACACATATGGAATCATGTAGTAACCAACATTTTTTTTAAACAAATCAAAATATATTTTATATTTGAGATTCTTCAAAGTAGCCACCCTTTGCACACTCTTGGCATTCTCTCAACCAGCTTCATGAGGTAGTCACCTGGAATACATTTCAATTAACAAGTGTGCCTTCTTAAAAGTTCATTTGTGGAATTTCTTTCCTTCTTAATGCATTTGAGCCAATCAGTTGTGTTGTGACAAGGTAGGGTTGGTATACAGAAGATAGCCCTATTTGGTAAAGACCAAGTCCATATTATGGCAAGAACAGGTCAAATAAGCAAAGAGAAACAACAGTCATAGTTTTGATGTCTTCACTATTATTCTACAATTTAGAAAATAGTACAAATAAAGAAAAACCTTGAATGAGTAGGTGTGTCCAAACTTTTCACTGGTACTGTAAATGTGTGTGTGTGTGTGTGTGTGCGTGTTCGTGTGTGTTTTGGCAGGGTGTGGAGACCAGGAAGCGGTCCCCTACTCTGAGCAGCCAGTTCAAGCGTTCTCTGGAGCTGCTGATGAGAACCCTCAATGCGTGTCAGCCTTTCTTCGTCCGCTGCATCAAACCCAACGAGCTCAAGAAACCCATGGTGAGTCCAGCCTGAGGAACATACTAGCATGAAATATTGTGTGTTTGTGTGTGTGTGCGTGTGTACCTGCCTGTGTGTGTACATGCCTGTGTATCTGTGTGTTTGTGTGTGTGTTCGCATCCATGCTTGTGTGTGTCACGATGTTCGTTTACCATTCTCTTACGGCTGTTCACTTTGTTAACTCTGTCCGTCTGTCTGTCCATCTAGCTGTTTGACAGGGAGCTGTGTGTGCGTCAACTGAGGTACTCTGGGATGATGGAGACCATTCGTATCAGGCGCGCCGGTTACCCCATCAGATACACCTTCGGAGAGTTTGTAGACCGCTACCGCGTTCTCATGCCCGGAGTCAAACCTGCAAACAGACAGGTGAGCAGAGCTGGACCCTGTTGATTAGGCACCAAATGAAAGAAACCAGACTGAAACAGGGAGGGCCTCCTGGACTTGTCCAATAAGAAAATGATATTACTATGTTCTGTTACTCTACTTCAGGATGGTTATTGGTTGAGAGAGGTGTCATTCATCCCCTGCTGTTTTCTCATAGGAGGACCTGAGAGGGACATGTCAGAAGATAGTGGAGGCAGTTCTTGGACGAGATGATGACTGGCAGATTGGGAAGACCAAGATCTTTCTCAAGGTGTCTGGATTTTATAGATTGCAAATCGACATGCTTATCTGGTTGATAAACAACATATTTTCACCTACATTATTACACAAATTACGTATTACGATAAAACAATGCTCTCTCTCTCTCTCCTCTCCCCCCTATCCTCTCTATGTCGCTCCTCCCCTCCCTCTCCATTTCAGGACCACCATGACATGCAGCTGGAGATAGAGAGGGACAAGGCCATCACCGACAAGGTCATCCTTATTCAAAAGGCTGTAAGAGGAATGAAGGAAAGGTGAGGAAGAAGGGGAGAGAGGGGAGGGTTGAAAGTGAAGGGTACAGAGAGACAGGGGGAGAGGAGGAGGGAGGAGAAGGAGAGATGGAGGAGGGGTGGGGGACAAGGGGGAAAGGACAGAGGTGGGGAGTGAGGGAGGAGAAGAAGAGGGGAACAATGGAGGAAGGGAGGGTGAGGAGGGGGAGAGGGGACAGGCGGTGGGGGTGGAGAGCAGAAGTGGTGCAGTGAAGGATCCTCTTCAAGCTGATAACTTTATTTTGTTTATCCATATTTTATGGACATTTTTAAAAACTTTCTTCCTAATAATTCTAATTCAGATACTGCCGTTGAATTGACTGGACATGTTAATGCACATACTGTATGTTGCGGTTGAGCACTACAGAATGCTATCATATGTTTTTATATGCACCTCTCCCTCTCTCCCCCCTGTGTGTTTTCCAGGACTAACTTCCTGAGGGTGAGGAGGTCAGTGACACTCATTCAGAAGACATGGCGTGGCTATCGGTGCAGGAAGGACTACAGTGCAGTGAGTTCCTCTATCGCCATGGTTACTGACATTTCACAATCATCCATTTCCTGGACGGTTCACTTGGACGTATCCCTGGCCAGGAATGACATTCATTGGACGTTCCTTAAAAGCATGTTCCATAGTTATGGGTTGTAGTTATGTTGCTATAACGTTATTGTTGTGTTATATTGGTGTAGTTATGTTGTTAGAACGTTATATTTGTGTTATATTGGTGTTTGGTGTCTCCTATCCAGATGAGAGTGGGCTTCCTGCGCCTCCAAGCCCTCTATAGGTCAAGGAAACTTTTTGTCACCTACCGATTGGCCAAAACACACGTCACCCAAATACAGGCCCGTTGCCGTGGTTTCATGGTGAGGCGGTCCTTTTGGCGGCAGCTGCATGCGGTGATCACCATCCAGGCATACGCCCGGGGCATGATCGCGCGGAGGGTTACCCAGAGACTCAGGGCAGAGGTAAGATATTACACTACTCACATGCATACTCATACACACAGAGGTAGACACACACACAGCAAATCAACAGGGCTAAAGTAAGGCAGGAGGGGCAAAATATAAGACTCATACTGTATGTCCTATAGTGTAACAGAGCAGAAACTCAGTGACTGAAAACACACAGATATCTTTAGATTATTGTACTTTCATGGACTCAAGGCTATTTTATCTAAGCTCCTTCGCTTCTGCTTTTTCAATTTACTGAATATTTTGTTACCTGTTTACTTCCTGTTACATTACTTTGACATCTAGGAATATTTAAAAACATTTAAGAGATTTTGTAAGTAATTAAACAACTCTTGCCCCTTTCTCAGCACCGGCGGCGTCAAGAGGCGGAGGGCCAGCGTCTGGCTGAGGAGGAGCGCCTGATGAATCAGATGACGGCGCGGCGGGCGCGGGCTGAGGCCGAGAGGAGTCACCAGGAGCGCCTGGCCGAGCTGACCCGTCAGGAGGAGCAGAGGGAGAAGGAGGCACGGGAGGAGGCACGACGGAAGAAGGAGCTGGTGGAACAGGTATCTGAAGCAGCTAATTGGTTACTTAGAGGTGAATCTTAACTTCTACTTTAGACAAATGTTCACTTATTCATGCATTGGTGTCAATGAACCAAAATGGACTGTAATGTGACAATGACCATAGATGTGGCAAGACAGCACAAACAGGTCAATCTGGGACCAGGCTACACATACTGGCGCTACCTTGGACAATATCAAACATATAACACATTGTTTGTGTTAATAACTCAACCCAACAGGTGGAGCGGGAGAGGCAGCAGCCAGTGGACCACTCAGACATGGTGGACCAGATGTTTGGCTTCCTGGGGAACACAGGGGCACTGCCCAACCTGGAGGGACAGGGGCCGGCCGGCTTCGAGGTGAGTAGGGGTGTAGATGTAAGGTGTGTGTGTGTGCCTTGGTGTATAGGCTATGTCTGTGTGTGTGCGTGGGTGGGTGCACCTGCCTGTCTGCCTGCCTCCATGCATGCCTCTGTGTCTCTGTGCCTGCTTCCTTCCCTCCTTGCATGCCTCTGTGCCTGCTTCCCTCCCTCCGTGCATGCCTCTGTGTCTCTGTGCCTCCTTCCCTCCCTCCGTGCATGCCTCTGTGTCGCTGTGCCTGCTTACATGGGTGTGTTATAGGACCTGGAGGTGGCTCCACGGGCCGAGGGGGAGGAGGAGGACTTGGACGAGGCTCTCCCTCTGCCTGACGACGAGGAAGAAGACCTGTCGGAGTACAAGTTCTCTAAGTTTGCCGCCACCTACTTCCAGGGCACCAACACGCACACCTATGTGCGGCGCCCGCTCAAACAGCCGCTGCTCTTCCACGAGGACGAGGGCGACCAGCTAGTGAGTTGACCTGACTTTTGACCTTTGACCTATCGTGTGTTTTCGCCATTGTGGTCCTACAGCTTTTCACATGAGCCTGAGTCATGAGTTTCTCATTCAACATTAACACAACCCCACAAAAGCTACCCCCCTTACAAATGAATTATTAATATCCCCCAGAATTAGCATGTTTACATTTCCTGCACAAATCTTCATGGAGTTACACAATCAATTTCAGACACATTTAGATAAGTGATAACTTTCTGGGACAAAATACAATCTGAGATCAACCGCTCAGAATTTTTTGAAACATGACCTAAAAAACATAAGTCCATGAAACATTAACCAATTAAAAACTGCTCTGTAGCAATGAGGTTTGTGCACTAGGCTATAGGCCTAATACATAATCACTGCATGTTGGCTTTGCTTGAATTGCCCTGCCAATGTTGTTGTTCCAGACCATTTTGAAATTATATTTCAAGATTGTTGGTTTATCAAATCAAATTTTATTCGTCACATACACGTGTTTAGCAGATGTTATTGCGGGTGTAGCGAAATGCTTGAGCTTCTAGTTCCGATAGTGCAGCTAACAAGTAATATCTAAATCTAAGTTAAGAAATGGAATTAAGAATATATAAATGTTTGGACGAGCAATGTCAGAGCAGCATATACTAAGATACAGTAGAATAGTATAGAATACAGTATATACATATGAGATGAGTATTGCAAGATATGTTAACATTATTAAAGTGAGATTATTAAAGTGACTAGTGTTCCATTTATTAAAGTGGCCAATGGTTTCAAGTCTGTGTGTATAGGCAGCAGCCTCTCTGTGCTAGTGATGGTTATTTAACAGTATGATGGCCTTGAGATAGAAGCTGTTTTTCAGTCTCTCGGTCCCCGCTTTGATGCACCTGTACTGACCTCACCTTCTGGATGATAGCGGGGTGAACAGGCCGTGGCTCAGGTGGTTGATATCCTTGATGATCTTTTTAGCCTTCCTGTGACATCGGGTGCTGTAGGTTTCTTGGAGGGCAGGTAGTCTGCCACCGATGCTGTTGTGGGCGGTGCAGTTGCCGTACCAGGCGGTGATACAGCCCGACAGGATGCTCTCAATTGTAAACTGTAAAAGTTTGTGAGTATTTTAGGTGACAAGCCAAATTTCTTCAGCCTCCTGAGGTTCTTCACCACACTGTCTGTGTGGGTGGACCATTTCAGTTTATCCGTGATGTGTACGCCAAGGAACTTAAAACTTCCCACCTTCTCCACTGCTGTCCCGTTGATGTGGATAGGGGGGTGCTCCCTCTGCTGTTTCCTGAAGTCCACGATCATCTCCTTTGTTTTGTTGACGTTGAGTGACAGGTTGTTTTCCTGGCACCACATTCCCAGAGCCCTCACCTCCTCCCTATAGGCTGTCTCGCTGTTGTTGGTAATCAAGCCTACTACTGCTGTGTCATCTGCAATCTTGATGCTTGAGTTGGAGGCGTGCTTGGCCACACAGTCATGGGTGAACAGGAAGTACAGGAGGGGGCTGAGCACACACCCTTGTGGGGCCCCAGTGTTGAGGATCAGCAAAGTGGAGGTATCGTTTCCTACCTTCACCACCTGGGGGCGGTCCGTCAGGAAGTCCAGGACCCAATTGCACGGGGCGAGGTTCAGACCCAGGGCCTCGAGCTTAATGATGAGCTTAGAGGGTACTGTGGTGTTGAATGGTGAGTTGTAGTCAATGAACAGCATTCTTACATATGTATTCTTCTTGTCCAGATGGGATAGGGCAGTGTGATTGCGATTACATCGTCTGTGGACCTGTTGGGGCTTTAATCGAATTGAAGTGGGTTTAGGGTGGCATGTAAGGTGATATGATCGTTGAATAGTCTCTCAAAGCATTTCATGATGACAGAAGTGAGTGCTACGGGGCGATAGTCATTTAGTTCAGTTACCTTTGAATTCTTTGGTACAGGAACAATGGTGGCCATCTTGAAGCATGTGGGGACAGCAGACTGGGATAGGGAGCGATTGAATATGTCCGTAAAAACACCAGCCAGCTGGTCTGCTCATGCTCTGAGGATGCGGCTAGGGATGCCGTCTAGACAGGCAGCCTTGCAAGGGTTAACACGTTTAAATGTCTTACTCACGTCGGCGTCGGTATCACTGTGTTATCCTCAAAGCGGGCAAAGAATGTGTTTAGCTTGTCTGGAAGCAAGACATCAGTGTCCGCGATGTGGCTGGTTTTAAATACATACGTCTCGTGTCTGAGCCGTTGAATTGCAACTCCACTTTGTCTCTATACTGACGTTTTGCCTGTTTGATCACACTTGTAATAGATCATGTGTGGTATTACTTGTGAGGCACAGCAGAGTGAGCATAATAATTCGCTTTTTTTTTACTGGACTGATAGCCTGCATCTGGCGGTCAGTCTGACGGGAGGGAGCAGCGTGAGGCCGCCTCTAACCTGACTCACCTTCCCTCCTCTTTCCCTCCCTCTGTTGAGAAAAGGGGACACAGTCTTCCAGCTGATGGCGAAACTTAAGTGGCACTGCATTATTTCAGCCTCATGCACCAATTCATGTTGTTACTCCTATGATCAGAGAAAGGTAAATATTCCTTGATTTAAAGAGACACAACCCGCAAATAATAACAACACAAGCTTATTGAAACCCTGCTATACTGGTTGTTGCAGCCAGTGTGAGTGTAAGTTGGGAGAAAGTGCATTTTATGGCTTATAAAAGTGTTGAACAAGGTGTTGACAGTGCTGAATAACAACTTAAACATGAACTTACTTAAAAACAACAGCTCTTTGCTGTATTCGTTTAGTCTCTCTCTAGTCATGGTTTTGAAATCTTAAATGATCACTTTGCTGTGCATTCAAGGATTATTTTTACAGCCTATTTTCTTTCAATTAAGTCCTAGAAAACCAGATGTGGGGAGTTCCTTACTAATTTGTGACCTTAATTCATCAACCAAGTACATGGGAGGAGCAAAAACCTGCAGACACTCGGCCCTCCATGGAATGAGTTTTACAAGTGGTCTATGGCGTTAGGAAACTGTGTAGTCACGGTGATCTAAGCTATCTTACTGTCTAGCGATAGGCCTATAAGTGCACTTTGGTTTGCTCTATGGGCCTGCCCGATAGGCAGAGTTCTAGCTTCAGACATATGAAATGGTTCAAAATGGAAACACTTTGCATTCCCGGCGCTAGGGCTGCTTAATCAAGTGCACCTACCACCAACAGCGCAAAACAAATAAAGAAAAATAACAACGCAAGGCTTTATCGTTGGTTTTTTACAGAAATGTTTGGTGATCGACTAAGAATGCCTTTGAGATCGATCAACCGCTTGGTGACCACTGTTTAAGATGATTTGGGCGGGAAAGAAGTGGAGGGCGCTCAACCAATGTGAGTCGAGGTGCGACCACAGAAATAGATTATCATTGAAAAGGCGCAACACTCGCTCACCTTTAAAAACTCAGTTTTATTTAAAGTGGAACTGACAGCGTTTTAGCAACATTAAATCTTATTCAAATCTGTTCATATACACCCCCAGAAAGATTACCTTGTTTTACATTTTCTGACAAGCCAGCACTTGTCAGAAAATTCATAGAATGTTTGGGAATGATGTAGAGTAAAGCATTTGTGAAAAGTCTGTAGCAATATAGAGTGGGTAAGCGGCCGTGCTTTTGGACAATTAATAGAAACTGCAGTAATTAACATTTTATAAAAACTTCCGTCTTGTCCAGGACCAGAGTATGCAGACCGGTGCCATAGCCAATCAGAGCTACAGTAGGCCGATATGCTAATAAGCCATTTGCCACACAGGCCTGCCATCATTCAATTTAAACTGGACTGTGTTTTTACAGGCAGTAGCAACAGCACGACTTTAGAATGCATTCGCCAAAAGCCACCTGAATGGATTTCTGCAAATATGTAAATACCACGGGAGACATTTGGGAACTTCACAGTCCTATTGTTCAAACAATCATGAAAAGGTAGGATCTCTCTCCCTCAGTTGCCTAAGCACATCAAAAAGAGCAACAACTAAGGCTATCCAGACTGAGATTAGCTAAAATCCAACGAGGGAACATTAGATAAACCCTCTCAAACTTTTTCAGCAAGTTGGCCGTGAAAAATTGCACTGATAAGATGGGGAATAGTAGCCTACTCATCCTTCTGCAGCTTGCCTGATAATGCATACTTGTACCAACCCATGTTTTGACAACTGAATGGGAACTTGCCTGCCCGCACATTTGGTCAATGCCAAATACATTTGATTGACAACTAAGAGATATGCTAACTGTGGATAAGTCGTTCAAGTTCAGCATAGCTAGCTAGCTAGGAAAGAGATTCACATTTCTTGCTAACTAACGTAAACTCGTACGTCGCCTTGTTCCGTACAATTGCCCTTATTTTAGCGCCCCAAAACGTAATACTTCCAGATCAACTGTAATGTCAATACCATTGTAAAGCACAATTTCTCCCCTTTCCAACAAAATCAATTACATGACCTAAACACTGCCCGTTTCTGCATAATTCAAGCAGGCAATGAGCCCCGTCGGGTCTTTTTAAAAATGGCGGGTGGGGAACTAATATAACTAATGTAACTAATGCGTTATAGTGAGAAGGACAGATGTCGTGTGGGAAAATTGCTTTTTTCACTTGATCTGTCCAATTTATCACCTTATCGCCTCTAAAATGTAAATAAAACACTATAAAGAGTTTATATAATGTGTCATTACATACCTCGAATTTGAATCGGGTTTTTAGGGCGGTGCTAAAGTGATCTTAGAAGTAAACAGAGGCTTTGAGAATGATGATCGCATGCAATGATGACGAAAAAAATGACTAGGTATCCCCCCTTACCCCCGTCACTGTCCATTTCTTGTTTTTAAACGATGAGAGAAGTGCTACACCTGGTGGAGAGAGATTGTAAGACAGAAATAGTTGCTTTATGCGTGCTGTACGTTACGACATGACACGTCAAGATGTAACGGAGGGTCAGTTTTTTCAACCTTTCTCCAATACTATAGAGCCATTACCATGTCGATCAACGCTTGAATAGAAACCTAGTTCACACCCCCGATTTTGAAGTCAACACAGTCGCTACAGTCGCATTAGTTTTCTTTGTAGCCTCGTTCGAATGTCGCGGTTACGCACATTTGTACGGAATGGGGTGAGTTTACGTTAACCAAATGACACCTGCATCTTTAGCTGTAGCCACCAAAAAGCTATATGAGGGAAAAAAGTTGGTCACTCACCCACCCCTCCAATGACATCATGATATTCTCCCAGCAGCTGGCTAGCTAACATTACCTCCCAGCAGCTAGCTAGCTAACATTAGGCTCCGTGTTTTTAGCATGCTAAATAAATAGCTAACGACATAAATAGATACGCTAGCCCAGGGGTGTCAAACTCAATCAGAGCACGGGCCATATTAAAAAAACACATCGAGGCCAGACATAACCTATTTGTTTTACAAAATAACATGCAACTGCGATGCAAACTGGCCATTGTTCTGTTAAAAAGAATATAGCCCTTTATAATGTCCGCCTACATAGGATTCTGTGCATAGCATTTTAACATATTATGCACATCTGCAAGCATAGCAGCAAGGCTGGACAAATATGTTATTTTGTTTTAATATTGTAACGACCCTGGGTTTATAAGCGCGGATATCGTGTCTGGGCTCGACACGATAGTGCGCCCGGGCTCGAAGGTCGAGGGTTCGAGACCTGCTCCTTGCTGTTTCATTACATTGCTATCGACTGTGCCGCAAAAGCATGCTCGAGCGGCAGACTCGATATTCACGCTTATAACCCCAGGGTCGTTACACTATTAAAACAAAATAAGATATTTGTCCAGCCTTGCTGCTATGCTTGCAGATGTGCATAATATGCTGTGACCCTGATCAGAAGTATTTAGTAACTCCAAATAGCTATAGGTTGTTGTACCATTTAAACTTAAAACATATTTTACCTTTTTCTGCACTTCAAATCAAATGGTATTGGTCACATACACATGGTTAGCAGATGTTTTTGCGAGTGTAGCAAAATGCTTATGCTTCTAGATCCAACAGTGCAGCAGTATCTAACAGGTAATATCTAACAATTCCACAACAAAACCTAATGCACACAATCTAGTAAAGGAATGGGATAAGAATATATAAATATAAAATATATGGATGAGTAATTACAGAGCAGCTAAGATGCAACAGATAGTATAGAATAGATAGTGTAGTATACAGTATATACATATGAGATAAGTAATGCGAGATATGTAAACATTCTTAAAAGTGCCATTATTAAAGTGACTAGTGTTCCATTTATTAAAGTGGCCAATGATGGTTGTTTAACAATCTGTATATCACGGATCACTTGTGCGGTTAAATGCAGCTGTATGGTGTACTCCATTGTTTTTGTAGTTGAGTAGCCAACCTAGACTACTGCTCAAATGTTGCTTTAGTAGTCCTACATGTTTCTCCTTGCATGTTGTTTTGTTGCAGGTTTTGGTTGTTCATTGTCAAGCTTTAAAAACCGAAGCCAGACTGCAACATTTTAGTAGCCTAGCTAGGACTGTGGAATGTGTCGGTACACTTTCCCTCCGCTGCCGGACACACGAACGCAGCGCAATTGAAGTTGAATACACCGATGCGAGCGCATCAGGCTGTAATTTCCTAAAGTAAATAACTCAAATGTTGACTCATTTATACTCGCTTGTGTGTCCTATTCGGCCGGCAAGCCTTGTGTTTGACACATGTGCGCTAGCCTATTAGCCACGTTATGACTGACTTGTGATCATTGCCCTTGCTAGTTTGATTGTATTGACATTCCTGGCCTTAGTTACAAGTCATCCATTTTTGTTCAACATACTGAGTCATTGAAACTGAAACGGTGCATCCAGAATGGATGCAGGCAGCAAACAATGTACCAGCCCAGCTGTGATTTACAACCGGATAGCAATATTTTTTTAACTACCAAGAAATGTATTGGTGAATTATATTAATCATTCATTGAACTGCGTCCATCTATTCTGCCAACAATGCATTACTGTATGTCATGGAATTTTGAGTCAATATAACCTATTTTTAAAACCTCTTATAAAGTTGGTTTTGAAGCATAAATTAGGCTCCCGAGTTGTGCAGCGGTCTAAGGCACTGGATCTCAGTGCTAGAGGCATCACTACATACCCTGGTTCGATCCCGGGCTGTATCACAACCGGCCGTCCCATAGGGCGGCTCACAATTGGCCCAGTGTCGGCCGGGTTAGGGGAGGGTTTGGCCGGGGTAGGCCGTCATTGTAAAATAAGCATTTGTTCATAACTGACTTGCCTAGTTAAATAAAGGTTAAATAAAAAGTTAAACGCTGTCAGTTCCACTAAAGCTTCACATTTCATCCCTCAATGGCCTTCATCTGGTTCAAATGAAGGCCGTTGATGACCGAACTGTCAAGCTTTTTTTTTTTTACTTCGCTTAAATAAAACAATTTGTTTTTAATGGCCAGCAAGTGTTGTGCCTTTTCCTTTTCAAAGATGATTTGGCAGAAAATTAAGAACATGCTAATTTGGGGGATATCAAATTGTTTTTTGGACAAGCATACTAATGTTAGCATGTGACCGCAGCCAGCCAAACAAAACCAAAGATTGCTGTCAGTTTTAGTCTAAAGACTGCATGTAATCAATATGTAATTTAGCAACTTGGGCGAACAACCCCCCCCCCCCCCCCCCCCAGGCAGCGCTGGCAGTGTGGATCACAGTGCTGAGGTTCATGGGGGACCTGCCTGAGCCCAAGTACCACATCGCCATCATTGACGGCTCTGAGAAAATCCCTGTCATGACCAAGATCTACGAGACGCTGGGCAAGAGGACCTACAAGAGAGAACTACAGGAGCTCCAGACTGTGGAGGGAGAGGTGAGGGAAGGGAGAGAGGAAGAAATAGGTCCTACAAGAGAGAGCTGCAGGAGCTCCAGACTGTGGAGGGAGAGGTGAGGGAAGGGAGAGAGGAAGGGGAGAGAGGAAGAAAGAGGTCCTACAAGAGAGAGCTGCAGGAGCTCCAGACTGTGGAGGGAGAGGTGAGGGGGAGCTCTGGAGTGACGCTTCCCGTAGGTACAGATCCAGGATCAACTTCCCTTCCCCCAAACCGTGGTGAGAGAGGGGAGTAGAGAGAAGGGAAGGGATAGAATGTAGGTGGGAAGAGCAGGGGAGAAAGGGAGGACCTGAGAGGATGTGGAGTTGAGGAGTCGGGGGAGGAGTAGTAAAGTGTGCTTTTGAGGTATTCAGAGTAAAATGGGACAGGAGAAGATGTGACTTGGAGGGAGAACGTAATAGGAAGTGTTTGAAGCCTAATTTATACAACAACACAAATACGCAACATAAGAACGCAATTAGCCACGTAAAATGGCGTAGTTGTGTTGCTAATTGCATTCTTGTATTGTTTACTTATGTAAGGTAAAATTAGGCCTAAGTCAGTGTTTCTCAATCCTGGTCCTGGGGATCCATAGGTGTGTCCATTTTTGGTTTTGCCCTAGCACTCAGACACCTGATTCAACTAATCAACTTATCAAGCCTTTGATTATTGGAGTCAGGTACGTTGGTGCTACTGCAAAAAAAAAAAAAAAAGTGCACCCCTTTGGGTCCCCAGGACCAGGGTTTGAGAAACACTGGCCTAAGGGAGCGGTTAAGGAGATTAGCAGGAGGGCGTTGGTAGAATGGGTGGATTTTTTGTGTATGCCATCCAGGACACAGACGGACAGACCAGACAGACAGACAGACAACATAAAGCTCATCTACACCCCTCTCTCCCTCTTACAGAACAGCTCAATTGAAGGTGGTGGGCAGAAGAAGAACAGTGTGAGACACAAGCTGGTCTCTCTCACCCTGAAGAGGAAGTCCAAAATCACTGAGGAGGTTTGTGTCTCATTATAGCTATCATCATAATATACAGTATATTATAATAATATATATCAGTTAGCAGCGTCATGCTACCACCAACTGAGCCACACAATCCCAAAGATGGTGGGTTAGACCAACATTCGTGTTACTGCTTATGGATATGCCCATGCTAATATTTGACAGATTATATGGGTCATCTGATTTGTTATAGGAGTGTTCAGAATCTCTGGGCACCCCTGTAATTCAAACCCCGATGCCAACTCAGCATTTACCAATACCAATAACTTACAGAATGGAAGGAATCACCAATGACATGACTGTTCCCTGTTGGCCTCGCCTCTTTCTCCTCTATAGGTGACCCGGCGTTTGACTGACGGCGATTACAGCCTACAGGGGAACAGCATGCTGGAGGACCGGCCCACATCCAACCTGGAGAAGCTGCACTTTATCATTGGCAACGGCATCCTAAGGCCCGCCCTCAGGTGACCTACAACCCTTTGACTTATTCTACCAAATACTCAGAAAGACTCTTTCGCTTTCTCAATCTGTCCTCTCCATGCTCCCTTCCTTCATTTATGATCTGAGCTTCCACCATTTTGTTTTCACCCGTCACAAAAAAAGATTTAAGTAATGTATTGGACTTGTATTCTGAGTGGTATGCTAGTTTGGATATGGGGACACTAAACATCATCAGTATGTGTCCTGGTTCTGACTTACTACTTATGGTCCGTGTGATTGGCTTGTGGTTTTTGCTGCTCATGATCTGATGGTGGCTGTGATTGGCTGGCTGTTGTGTCCTTCACCAGAGATGAGATCTACTGTCAGATCTGCAAGCAGCTGACCCAGAACCCGTCAAAGAGTAGCCATGCCCGTGGTTGGATCCTGCTCTCTCTCTGCGCTGGCTGCTTCGCTCCCTCTGAGAAGTTTGTCAAAGTAAGATCCTCGTCTTTTTGATAACACACACACAGCGTATACACACATGTGTTCATACACATGTGTGCGAACACACACACACATGCACACACGCACATACACACACACTTACAAACACACACCACTCATCTGTCTAGGCCAATTTCTGTTGAATTCGAAGTAGATCCACTGAATATGCCCCAGAATGTCTCATTGATGTTAACTTTACCCCCTGACACTCTCCCCCCTCTCTCTCCCTCTCTCTCTCCCCTTTCTCTCTCCCCCCTCCACCCTTCCTTTCTTTCCTTCAGTATTTGCGTACATTCATGATCAGTGGTCCGCCGGGCTACGCTCCATACTGCGAGGAGAGGTTGAGGAGGACCTTTGTGAATCGCACCAGAACCCAGCCGCCATCTTGGCTCGAGCTGCAGGTACGCACAGATCTAGGATAATTGAACCACGGGGGAAGTTCTAAACCTGATTATTAGGGGCAAAACTGACCTTAAATCAGTGTCTAGGCCTCTAGAGGAAGCTTCGTTCCACTCACGTGTCTGCCATTATTCCTCTACCATCATATTCTGCTTTCGACTGCTATGACGTCTTGGCCCGAGACCTAAATACAGATAATGCCTTCGGGGAGCGGCGCAGATTTTTTGTTAATTGAAATCAATTTGCATGCCAGAAAAAGGGCAGTTATTACCAGATATACAGTATAGGTCATTTCTACATACTTTCTATCTCGTATCTTAGACTTTCAAGTGTAGCCTGGAGTTGTTTTTTAATCCAAAATAATCATCCCTCGCTTTCAGGCCACTAAGTCGAAGAAGCCCATCATGTTACCGGTAACCTTCATGGATGGTACCACTAAGACCCTGCTGACCGACTCAGCCACCACGGCCAGCGAGCTGTGTAATGCCCTGGCAGACAAAATCAGCCTCCAAGACCGCTTCGGTTTCTCCCTCTACATCGCCCTGTTCGACAAGGTACTTGACTGGACCTCACACACACGTATACATGCAGCCACGCATTCACTCACTCACTTTCACTCATTCATACATACACACACGGTCACAAACTTGTTTGAGAAGCTATCGAGCCCAATGTCAAATGTCGATCCATCCCCCCAGGTATCCTCATTGGGGAGCAGCAGCGACCATGTGATGGACGCTGTGTCGCAGTGTGAGCAGTACGCCAAGGAGCAGGGAGCCCAGGAGAGGAATGCCCCATGGCGCCTGTTCTTCAGGAAGGAGATCTTCACTCCCTGGCACAATCCTGGCGAAGACAGCGTGGCCACCAACCTCATCTACCAGCAGACAGTCCGTGGGGTCAAGTTCGGCGAGTACCGCTGCGAGAGGGTTAGTGGGGCATAAGGGCAGAGGGATGAAGGCATGTATGAGGAGAGAGGTTATTGTGGGGGGGTCAGATTTAGGGAATTTCACAACTATAGTTATTTTTAGTCTATTGGTCTATTTTCCACTCGTCCTCTCTCTGTGCTAGGTTGATTAATTATGTGAGATGGCGTTTTTATGTGAGATTCATTTCATGCTGATGTACAGTATGAAAGCACATTCAGGCCTAATGTTTTTGTAAAATATGAAAGTATTAAAGCTCCTTCCCCTTCTCTCCCACTCCATCTACCCACTCTCCCTCTCTCAATTTCCCTCTCTCTCGGTCAGGATGAGGATCTGGCAGAGCTGGCATCTCAGCAGTACTACATAGACTACGGCTCTGGGATTCTCCAGGAGCGCCTCCTCAACCTCATCCCATCCTACATCCCTGACCGCGAAATCAGCTCTGCCAAGACCAATGACAAGTGGGCCCAGCTAGTTGTCGCCGCCCACAAAAAGGTAGGTGTACCCCAAGGATCAGTTTCAGCGCCTTTCACTTTCGGACCCAAAATCAGTTTCAGTGCCTGTCTCATGCTCTTTGTCCTATGAACTATTTATCATTATATTCAGGGATGTAGTGGAGGGTAAACATGCATAAATGCTGTTTCCACAGTGAATAGCATTTAAACATCTACTGAGCCAAATTATAGTTTCTGAATTAGCTTTTATGTTAATCGCCACCCGTCATCTCAATCGGCATTCAGTGTTTACCCACCTTTGTTTTTTACCACTACAACTTGACTATATTGTCCTATGAACAGTACACACCCTCTCACACACAGTTCTCAAATAGTTTCGCTAACCCCTCCACTCCCCCAGGGAGTCTACACCCAGAAGAGGTTGGACCCTCAGAGGGTGAAGGAAGATGTGGTTGACTTTGCTCGTTTCAAGTGGCCTTTACTCTTCTCACGCTTCTACGAGGCCTTCAAATTTTCAGGTAAGTCTGTTGATATTTATGGCCAATGTACTGCAATGGATGTAACACTAATGATATTTCTGAGAAATACCTGTATCGTATCCATAATATCATGACTAAATGTAGGTTGAAATGACCTCTAAATCACTTTTGAACCCGTCAGGGCCCAGCCTGCCTAAGAATGACGTCATTGTGGCGGTGAACTGGACCGGGGTCTATTTTGTGGATGAGCAGGAGCAGGTCCTTTTGGAACTCTCTTTCCCAGAGATCACTAATGTGTCCAGTAGCAGGTAATGCTGCTACGATTCCTCTCTCCCAATAGACTGTAGTCATTATTTGTCAATGATAATTAGATATGTTTTCATTCACTTGGTTGTTACTACTATTCATTGATATCTTGTAATTATTTAAAACATAATTCAATAGTTTTTATAGTTTTTCCACAGTTGTAATGTACACAGCAACTGAATATATATACACTGCTCAAAAAAATAAAGGGAACACTTAAACAACACAATGTAACTCCAAGTCAATCACACTTCTGTGAAATCAAACTGTCCACTTAGGAAGCAACACTGATTGACAATAAATGTCACATGCTGTTGTGCAAATGTAATAGACAACAGGTGGAAATTATAGGCAATTAGCAAGACACCCCCAATAAAGGAGTGGTTCTGCAGGTGGTGACCACAGACCACTTCTCAGTTCCTATGCTTCCTGGCTGATGTTGTGGTCACTTTTGAATGCTGGCGGTGCTTTCACTCTAGTGGTAGCATGAGACGGAGTCTACAACCCACACAAGTGGCTCAGGTAGTGCAGCTCGTCCAGGATGGCACATCAATGCGAGCTGTGGCAAGAAGGTTTGCTGTGTCTGTCAGCGTAGTGTCCAGAGCATGGAGGCGCTACCAGGAGACAGGCCAGTACATCAGGAGACGTGGAGGAGGCCGTAGGAGGGCAACAACCCAGCAACAGGACCGCTACCTCCGCCTTTGTGCAAGGAGGAGCAGGAGGAGCACTGCCAGAGCCCTGCAAAATGACCTCCAGCAGGCCACAAATGTGCATGTGTCTGCTCAAACGGTCAGAAACAGACTCCATGAGGGTGGTATGAGGGCCCGACGTCCACAGGTGGGGGTTGTGCTTACAGCCCAACACCGTGCAGGACGTTTGGCATTTGCCAGAGAACACCAAGATTGGCAAATTCGCCACTGGCGCCCTGTGCTCTTCACAGATGAAAGCAGGTTCACACTGAGCACATGTGACAGACGTGACAGAGTCTGGAGACGCCGTGGAGAACGTTCTGCTGCCTGCAACATCCTCCAGCATGACCGGTTTGGCGGTGGGTCAGTCATGGTGTGGGGTGGCATTTCTTTGGGGGGCCGCACAGCCCTCCATGTGCTCGCCAGAGGTAGCCTGATTGCCATTAGGTACCGAGATGAGATCCTCAGACCCCTTGTGAGACCATATGCTGGTGCGGTTGGCCCTGGGTTCCTCCTAATGCAAGACAATGCTAGACCTCATGTGGCTGGAGTGTGTCAGCAGTTCCTGCAAGAGGAAGGCATTGGTGCTATGGACTGGCCCGCCCGTTCCCCAGACCTGAATCCAATTGAGCACATCTGGGACATCATGTCTCGCTCCATCCACCAACGCCACGTTGCACCACAGACTGTCCAGGAGTTGGCAGATGCTTTAGTCCAGGTCTGGGAGGAGATCCCTCAGGAGACCATCCGCCACCTCATCAGGAGCATGCCCATGCGTTGTAGGGAGGTCATACAGGCACGTGGAGGCCACACACACTACTGAGCCTCATTTTGACTTGTTTTAAGGACATTACATCAAAGTTGGATCAGCCTGTAGTGTGGTTTTCCACTTTAATTTTGAGTGTGACTCCAAATCCAGACCTCCATGGGTTGATAAATTTGATTGCCATTGATAATTTTTGTGTGATTTTGTTGTCAGCACATTCAACTATGTAAAGAAAAAAGTATTTAATAAGAATATTTCATTCATTCAGCTAGATGTGTTATTTTAGTGTTCCCTTTATTTTTTTGAGCAGTGTATTTACTGTGGCAGACCAGGGGGTTTGATCTAGACGTTTACACAGATCAGACATTGACACACCTCAGTTAAGGGTGTTTATTTAAAACAATAAAGAAAAAGAAACAGTTCTCCTCCAGGAGACCTCTTCCGGATTACTGCTTTCTGGGCACCGGGGAATGCTGTCTCCTCTGGGGTAGAACACCGAGCCCCTCAATTCTATCAGACTGTGAGTAAGTCTATCTGGTAGCAACCTCTCACTACCTACAACCCTCCTCTGGTTGTTCACCAGGTGAGGTTGGTTCCGGCGCCCCTCGGACCCCAACTTCGGATCCGTAGACACGGGGTTGGCAACCGCTTGCTTCCGGGCCGCGTGCGACGGTCCGTCCCCGCTCTCGTCGGTCACCGGCATTTGTACGAGCGTTACCACACTCCCGGAATCCAACAGAGTGTGGGGGTCGTGACCAGCGACTTTCACCGGGACCGTGGGTGCTAGTCGTTCGCTGTGGGCCCAACAGAAGATGACATAGTTTACTCCTGCGCCCAGCTTGTCTTCTGGGCCAGCTGATGGCATCAACTCTTCTCGACCCGGGCAACTCCATGTGAGGTGCCCCCGGGCGCCACACTCAAATCACCTCCTTTGGTCTCCGTCCACCTAAGGTTGTCTGCAGCAGGTGGACTCTGCCTCGGCTGTCTCTCCGTGGGTCTGCAGTCCTTTAGCCCGCCTGACTGTCAGATTGGGGAGTACGTGGTGGGGTTGTCCTTTCGTCCCCACCGACGGCTCTCGGACTCGGCCTGCGTCCCCTTCAGCAGGGCCTCAGTATTCTGGTGCATCTCCATGGCTCCCAAGAGGTCGTCCAAGGTCTGGGGCATACGTAGGCTTGCCGCCCTCTTCATGTCGTGAGGTAGCGCCCGTAAGAAGCGATCCATAACCACTTTGTTGACGGGGATGGCTACGTTTGTTAGGAGCCATGCCCTGGTGATGCACAGTAGGTCGCTCATCTGGGCTCGGGGGGAAGCTTCAGCCACGAACCTCCAGTTGTGGACCAGTTGGGCCCAATGGGCCAGGCTGTACCCGTAGCGGCTGAGTACCTCCCTCTTGAGACAGTCGGAGATATCCGCCTGTTCGGTGTTGAGGTCATAATGTCTTTTGAGCATCTCCAGACAGAAACGGGGCCAGCAGACTTGCCAACTTCACCTTGGGCCATCCTTCCCGGAGTGCTGTCCATTCAAATGTGCAGAAGTAGGTCTCGATGTCGTTAGCTTGATGCGACTCGGTCTGCGTTTCTCCTCGCAGCTTGCGGACATTCTTTAGACGCTGTTCTTCCAGCGTTGGTTCCTGAATGTCCTGTTGTGCTTGTTGGGCCCAAACAAACTGAGCTATCAACTCATCCATGAGTAAACGTCAACCCTGGTCTGACCACATTGTCAGATTGCCCGCATTCTCCACCACTTGTGGTAGACCAAGGGGTTTGATCTAGATATTTACACAGATCCGACACGGAGACACCTCAGTTTCAAGGGTGTTTATTTAAAACAATAAAGCAAAAGAAAAGAAACAGGTCTCCTCCAGGAGACCTCTGCCGGATTACCGCCTTCTGGGCTCCGGGGAATGCTGTCTCCTCTGGGGTGGAACACTGAGCCCCTCAGTTCTAGCAGACCGTGACGACCTCTATCTGGTAGCAACCTCTCACTACCTACAACCCTCCTGTGTGCTGCCCTTCTGGCAGCTTTATGGGCCCCGTACGGCTGGTGAGCAATCAGCCCTTGATTACTCACCAGCCTCAATCAGCCCCAATTAGTCCTGGCCGGAGGACCCGTCGAGACCTGGCACGTCCAGCAGAGGGAGCCACTGCCACGTGATGAGTCTCCCCCTGGTGGCTTGTCCGCGGTACGCCACAATATATACACATGTAAAGACCTAAATAAGATATAAAATATATATGAAATTATATTTTAATTGTGACATTGTTTTGATATTGTAAGAATCATTTCCCTTGACAGAGGTGGTAAGCTCCAGGGCCAGAGCTTCTCGCTGGCCACCATCAAAGGAGACGAGTACACGTTCACCTCCAATAATGCCGAGGACATACGCGACCTCGTCGTGACCTTCCTGGAGGGCCTCAGGAAGAGGTCAAAGTTTGTGGTGGCGCTGCTGGACTGCCCCAACCCCGGTAAGTAACCTACTAGCTCTTATTTACTTTATCCTATTAGGTTAATAAACAGGGGCAATGCACATTGGTCCACAATGGCAACACTTTTCAATTAAGAACAGGTCATGTCTTCCAAGTATGGTAAATTACTGTGATCTTGTAGGTGTTTTCTTATACAGACTACAATATGAGAAGCAACTCTGTGTAATTTTTATAATGTATGTCTCTTTTTCAAAGAGGGAATGGCTCCATTTCATGTTTTATCTTCTAAACCACAGCAGTGAAAAAAGCTATATTAATTGTGTTGTAATTGTGTGTTGATATTGATGTTTTAGGGTTAATCTGCTCTAACCCGCTGTATTTTTATATATATACAGTACCAGTCAAAAGTTTTAAAACACCTACTCATTCAAAGGCTTTTCTTTATTTTTACTATTTTCTACATTGTAGAATAAAGGTGAAGACATCAAAACTATGAAATAACACATATGGACTCATGTAGTAACCAAAAAAGTGTTAAACAATTCTTCAAAGTAGCCACTCTTTGTCTTGATGACAGCTTTGCACTCTCTTGGCACTCTCAACTAGCTTCATGAGGTAGTCACCTGGAATGCATTTCAATTAACAGGTGTGCCTTAAAAGTTAATTTGTGGAATTTCTTTCCTTCTAAATGCGTTTGAGCCAATCAGTTGTGTTGTGACAAGGTAGGGGGGTATACAGAAGATAGCCCTATTTGGTAAAAGACCAAGTCAATATTATGTCAAGAACCGCTTAAATAAGCAAAGAGAAATGACAGTCCATCATTACTTTAAGACATGAAGGTCAGTCAAAACGGAAAATGTCAAGAACTTTGAAAGTTTCTTCAAGTGCAGTCGCAATAACCATCAAGCGCTATGATGAAACTGGCTCTCATGAGGACCGCCACAGGAAAGGAAGACCCAGAGTTACCTCTGCTGCAGAGGATAAGTTCATTAGATTTACCAGTCTCAGAAATTGCAGCCCAAATAAATGCTTCACAGAGTTATTTGGTCTGGAGTCCAAATTAGAGATTTTTGGTTCCAACCGCCGTGTCTTTGTGAGATGTGGCGTGGGTGAGCGGATGATCGCCGCATGTGTATTTCCCACCGTAAAGCATGAGGAGGAGGTGTTTTGGTGTGGGGGTGCTTTGCTGGTGACACTGTCTGTGATTTATTTAGAATTCAAGGCACACTTAACCAGCATGGCTACCACAGCATTCGCAGCGATACGCCATCCCATTTGGTTTGGGCTTAGTGGGACTATAATTGTTCAACAGGACAATGACCCAACACACCTAAAGGCTGTGTAAGGGCTATTTTACCAAGAAGGAGAGCGATGGAGTGCTGCATCAGATGACCTGGCCTCCACAATCCCCCGACCTCGACCAAATTGAGATGGTTTGGGATGAGTTGGACCGCAGAGTGAAGGAAAAGGCGCCAACAAGTGCTCAGCATATGTGGGAACTCCTTCAAGACTGTTGGAAAAGCATTCCAGGTGAAGCTGGTTGAGAGAATGCCAAGAGTGTGCAAAGCTGTCAAGGCAAGTGGTATTTGAAGAATCTCAAATATAAAATATATTTTGATTTGTTCAACACTTTTTTGGTTACTACACGATTCCATATGTTATTTCATAGTTTTGATGTCTTTACTATTATTCTACAATGTAGAGAATAGTAAAAATAAAGAAAAACCCTTGAATGAGTAGGTGTTCTAAAACCTTTGACCATTAATGTATATATATTTTGTATTCTTTTTTTATTTTACCCCCTTTTTCTCCCCAATTTCGATCTTGTCTCATCGCTGCAACTCACCAATAGGCTCGGGAGGCAAAGGTCGAGTCATGCGTCCTCTGAAACATGACCCGTCAAACCATGCTTCTTAACACCCGCCCGCTTAACCCAGAAGCCAGCTGCATAAATGTGTCGAAGGAAACACCGTTCACCTGACTACCGAGGTCAGCCTGCAGGCGCCCGGCCTGCCACAAGGAGTCGCTAGATCGCGATGAGCCAAGCCCTAACCTACTATGTTTTATCATTTAATGGACTGTTTTTAACTTTGAAATTGACTTATTGACCATTTATACAACGGTTGCGTCTTATTCTGAATGCTGATTGGTTAAAACCGCATTCCAGCCAGTGTCTATTCCACAAGTTACCACAGGCTAAATCTATGACCTTAAAATGTCTATTTACTCTGTTCCATCTGACTGCGCAATCCACTGTCTCATCAGCCCAGCCAGGCAATTTCTAAACTTTTTTTTATTTTATTTTATTTTTTATTTCACCTTTATTTAACCAGGTAGGCTAGTTGAGAACAAGTTCTCATTTGCAACTGCGACCTGGCCAAGATAAAGCATAGCAGTGTGAACAGACAACAACACAGAGTTACACATGGAGTAAACAATAAACAAGTCAATAACATGGTAGAAAAAAAGAGAATCTATATACAATGTGTGCAAAAGGCATGAGGAGGTAGGCAATAAATCGAATAATTACAATTTAGCAGATTAACACTGGACTGATAAATCATCAGATGATCATGTGCAAGTAGAGATACTGGTGTGCAAAAGAGCAGAAAAGTAAATAAATAAAAGCAGTATGGGGGTGAGGTAGGTAAATTGGGTGGGCTATATACCGATGGACTATGTACAGCTGCAGCGATCGGTTAGATGCTCAGATAGCAGATGTTTAAAGTTGTTGAGGGAGATAAAAGTCTCCAACTTCAGAGATTTTTGCAATTCGTTCCAGTCGCAGGCAGCAGAGAACTGGAAGGAAAGGCGGCCAAATGAGGTTTTGGCTTTAGGGATGATCAGTGAGATACACCTCTGGAGCGCGTGCTACGGGTGGGTGTAGCCATCGTGACCAGTGAACTGAGATAAGGCGGCACTTTACCTAGCATAGCCTTGTAGATGACCTGGAGCCAGTGGGTCTGACGACGAACATGTAGCGAGGGCCAGCCGACTAGGGCATACAGGTCGCAGTGGTGGGTAGTATATGGGGCTTTGGTGACAAAACGGATGGCACTGTGATAAACTGCATCCAGTTTGCTGAGTAGAGTATTGGAAGCTATTTTGTAGATGACATCGCCGAAGTCGAGGATCGGTAGGATAGTCAGTTTTACTAGGGTAAGTTTCGCGGCGTGAGTGAAGGAGGCTTTGTTGCGAAATAGAAAACCGACTCTAGATTTGATTTTGGATTGGAGATGTTTGATATGAGTCTGGAAGGAGAGTTTGCAGTCTAGCCAGACACCTAGGTACTTATAGATGTCCACATATTCTAGGTCGGAACCGTCCAGGGTGGTGATGCTAGTCGGGCGTGCGGGTGCAGGCAGCGAACGGTTGAAAAGCATGCATTTGGTTTTACTAGCGTTTAAGAGCAGTTGGAGGCCACGGAAGGAGTGTTGTATGGCATTGAAGCTCGTTTGGAGGTTAGATAGCACAGTGTCCAAGGAAGGGCCAGAAGTATACAGAATGGTGTCGTCTGCGTAGAGGTGGATCAGGGAATCGCCCGCAGCAAGAGCAACATCATTGATATATACAGAGAAAAGAGTCGGCCCGAGAATTGAACCCTGTGGTACCCCCATAGAGACTGCCAGAGGACCGGACAACATGCCCTCTGATTTGACACACTGAACTCTGTCTGCAAAGTAGTTGGTGAACCAGGCAAGGCAGTCATTAGAAAAACCGAGGCTACTGAGTCTGCCGATAAGAATATGGTGATTGACAGAGTCGAAAGCCTTGGCCAGGTCGATGAAGACGGCTGCACAGTACTGTCTTTTATCGATGGCGGTTATGATATCGTTTAGTACCTTGAGCGTGGCTGAGGTGCACCCGTGACCGGCTCGGAAACCGGATTGCACAGCGGAGAAGGTACGGTGGGATTCGAGATGGTCAGTGATCTGTTTGTTGACTTGGCTTTCGAAGACCTTAGATAGGCAGGGCAGGATGGATATAGGTCTGTAACAGTTTGGGTCCAGGGTGTCTCCCCCTTTGAAGAGGGGGATGACCGCGGCAGCTTTCCAATCCTTGGGGATCTCAGATGATACGAAGGAGAGGTTGAACAGGCTGGTAATAGGGGGTGCGACAATGGCGGCGGACAGTTTCAGAAATAGGGGGTCCAGATTGTCAAGCCCTTGATCTCCAGAGGTTGATCTCCACTATAAAAAGCATCTAGACATTACCTCACATTTCTTTTAAACTAAGATTTTGTTTTAAACAGCGGATATTTGTATAATCTTTGCTGTCTGTCTCTCTGACTTTTGCAATATTGTTTCAGTATTCAAATTCGATCTCGAGCTGTCCCCTAGTAATGAATGTGTGTCTTGCATTTACCATTGTAGATAAATCTAACTTTTATAACTCCCGCACACGCGATACCTCCTTAAGTTGTATTTACCAACCACCACAAATGACGTTCCATCACAGGAGACATTAAGGTACATTGAATTGAATGTTGTGTTCCTGTAGCGGGCGGCGAGGACTCCACCTTCCTCAGTTTTTCCAAGGGCGACCTGATCCTATTGGACGAGCACTGTGGCGAGCAGGTCATGACCTCAGGGTGGGCCCACGGGGTCAATGACAGGACCAAGCAACAGGGGGACTTCCCGGCCGACTGCGTCTACGTCCTGCCCACCGTAACCCGGCCGCAGTATGACATCGTGGTGAGTGACCTCATAGGGTTACAAAATTCTCTGTACATTTCCAAAGTTCCAGGATCTTTTAGAAACAAATTATCATTAATGGATCATGTTGGAAATCTATGGAATCTTGAAGAATTTATACCACAGTATGACAATATGGTGGTGGTGTTGATGATGTCCTCAGGCATTCATGCTTCATACTGTCTTTACAGCTCTCATTCTGTAGTTTACTGAAGCTCTTTTTTGTGACTGTATGTCTTTCTTTCTCTCTCCACTCTCCCAACTTGTCTCTTTCATCCTCTCTACTCCCTTCCCTCTCCATTTCCCCTCCCTTTTCTCTCCATCTCACTCTCTCCCTCTCGTTTTCTTCCTTTGCTCTCTCTCCTTCTCCTACTTCCTTCCCTCTACATCTCTCTTCCCCCGCTCTCTCGCTCCCTCCCTCCCTCCCTCCATCTCCAACCCCCTCTCTCTCTCTGCTAGGCTCTGGTGACTATGACTCCAGACCAGAGAAGAGAGTCCATAAACCTGTCCCAGCTGGGCCTTGCTGAGAGTGAGGACAAGGTCAAGCCCTACACCCTAGAGGAGTTCTCCTACGATTACTTCAGGTAGCCACTCACTCACTCACTCACTCAATCAACGCACACACACACACACACACACACACACACACACACACACACACACACACACACACACACACACACACACACACACATTCTGTTCCACTCATCCCTCTCTGTTCCCTTCATCCATATTTCCCCCTCCCTTCTTCCTATCCACCCCTACTCCACCCCTCCAGATCCCCTCCCAAGAGCACTCTGAGCAGGGTGATGATCACTAAGGGCCGCGGGAAGGAGCGTCTGTGGTGCTGCGCCAGGGAGCCCCTCAAACAGCCCCTACTGAAGAAGGTGCTGGCCCACGAGGAGCTCTCCCAGGAGGCTCAACTGGCCTTCATCGATATCTTTACTGCCTTGCAGCCATTGTGTATCAATTACTTTTTCACGCTTCATGTCCAAATAATCTTAAAGTAACTTTATTTTGAACACTGTAGGATGATTTAAACATGAAATGTGAAATATGCTAATATCAGGGATATGAACTTGCATAGATCTTTTGACAAAAATGCTAAATAGTTAGCATTTGGAGACAGTGGCCAGGTAAACTAAAACAAAGCATGGATTGCTGTCTTACTTTGGCCATAGATTGCTTATGGGTAAGGAAACTATTGTGTAATTTGGGTAAACAATCCCTTTAAATCTGATGCAAACTTCAACATGTTATATTTAGCATTATGTATATTATGTTGTACTGCATCATAGTATTATGTCTGTGTTTAACGTGCCTAGTCTTGAGGTCAATGTCTGGTCATGGTCCTTGACCTCTCCCCTGCACCCTTGTTGAAGTATATGGGTGACTACCCGTCCAAGCGAGCGCGTTCGGTCAACGAGCTGACCGACCAGATCTTTGAGGGAGCGCTGAAGGCGGAGCCACTCAAAGATGAGATCTACTGTCAGATCCTCAAACAGCTCACTGAGAATCACATCAAGTATGTCTGAGACTACAGTCGACATACACATCTACTCTCCCAGGGAAGTTATGGTCATATGGGGATTGACCATGTTGTGTTGTGTTGTGTTGTGTTGTGTTGTGTTGTGTGTGTGTGTGTGTGTGTGTGTGTGTGTGTGTGTGTGTGTGTGTGTGCAGGTACAGCGAGGAGAAGGGCTGGGAGCTGCTGTGGCTGTGTGCAGGTCTGTTCCCCCCCAGTAACATTCTGCTACCCCACGTTCAGAAGTTCCTCCAGGCTAAGAAGCATCACCCCCTCGCCCCTGACTGCATGCAGAGACTCCAGAAGGCATTACGGTAGGGATAACCCACTTGTACAGTGTATTTACTTTAAGTGTTCCGACATTACACACATTACGTGTTTAACCATTTGGTTATAAGTATTTTTGCCATTTATAAAAGTTTCTCAGCCATGTAAACAGAGAAAAAAAATTATGACATATTTAGGCAATAGGGCTGAATCGTAATTTGAAATCCATGCCAGATTTAGGCAAAAGTTTGAGTTACTTGTGTGGATTCAGCTCCTAACTAGAGATCGACTCAAGATCCATGCCTCCTTACTCATATTCCTTCCTTTGTCTATCTCTTGTCTTCCCCTGGGTGAACTAACAGTCCAACAGTAATTGTAGCATGATGTACTACAGTACCTATAATGTTCTGTACCCATAGTGCTCTCTCCTTACCAATACAGTAACGGATCCAGGAAGTACCCACCTCACCTGGTGGAGGTGGAGGCCATCCAGCACAAGACCACACAAATCTTTCACAAAGTGTACTTCCCCGATGACACAGACGAGGTGAGAGGTCATTACAAAGTAGCAATGGCTCGTTGAGGCCCAAAACGTTGAGTCACAGGGACAAAAACAGCACACACGCTGACTTATTAATATCTGGAACATTTTGTGTGGTCACTTTATAAAAAATTGTGTAAATATGACAGTTTTTCCCCCACAGGCTTTCGAAGTGGAGTCAAGTACCAAGGCCAAAGATTTCTGTCTGAACATCTCAGGCAGACTACTCCTCAAGTCCTCCGAGGGCTTCAGCCTGTTTGTCAAGATCACTGACAAGGTACAGTACACTACTAGGATATGGTTGCAATGAGGTCATTAGGACATGCTTTGTGACGTCATGGTCAGGTTGTATACAGGTTGTTAAAGGATGTCTTTTAAACATGACATATTCAACTGGTTGTAATCTGCTTATATGACCAGATAACAACCAAAATATGACATATTTCCCTGAATTCTTTATGACTTCATGAAAAAAGACTTCACCTGGTTGTATGATGTCTCTGAGAAAAGTAATATTTTACACACAAATAGTGGTACCCATAAGTACTAATTTCTGATGAAAAAACACAAATGTTAAAAATTGGTGGATATACAGATGTAGGATGTTAATTTCAGCCAATTTGCTACAGCAGGAAAATAATCCTGCAGCAACAAGAAATGTAAATTATTAGGTGGATTAAAATTAATGGACATTTTTGTAGGGGTTGATACATTTTTCGTAAGGGAAAATCAAATCTGAAATTTCAAAGTGGAAATTACAAATCAAATCAAATGTATTTATAATGCCCTTCTTACATCAGCTGATATCTCAAAGTGCTGTACAGAAACCCAGCCTAAAACCCCAAACAGCAAGCAATGCAGGTGTAGAAGCACGGTGGTAGGAAAAACTCCCTAGAAAGGCCAGAACCTAGGAAGAAACCTAGAGAGGAACCAGGCTATGAGGGGTAGCCAGTCCTCTTCTGGCTGTGCCGGGTGGAGATTATAACAGAACATGGTCAAGATGTTCAAATGTTCATAGATGACCAGCATGGTCAAATAATAATAATCACAGTGGTTGTAGAGGGTGCAACAGGTCAGCACCTCAGGAGTAAATGTCAGTTGGCTTTTCATAGCCGATCATTCAGAGTATCTCTACCGCTCCTGCTGTCTATAGAGAGTTGAAAACAGCAGGTCTGGGACAGGTAGCACGTCTGGTGAACAGGTCAGGGTTCCTTAGCCGCAGGCAGACCAGTTGAAACTGGAGCAGCAGCACGGCCAGGTGGACTGGGGACAGCAAGGAGTCATCAGGCCAGGTAGTCCTGACGCATGGTCATAGGGCTCAGGTCCTCCGAGAGAGAGAGATAAAGAATTAGAGAGAGCATACTTAAATTCACACAGGACACCGGATAAGACAGGAGAAATACTCCAGACATAACACTGACCCTAGCCCCCCGACACATACACTACTGCAGCATAAATACTGGAGGCTGAGACAGGAGGGGTCGGGAGACACTGTGGCCCCGTCCTAAGATACCCCCGGACAGGGCCAAACAGGCAGGATATAACCCCTCCCACTTTGCCAAAGCACAGCCCCCACACCATTAGAGGGATATCTTCAACCACCAACTTACCATCCTGAGACAAGGCCGAGTATAGCTCACAAAGATCTCCGCCACGGCACAACCCAAGGGGGGGTGCCAACCCAGACAGGAAGATCACGTCAGTGACTCAACCCACTCAAGTGACGCACCCCTCCTAGGAACGGCATGGAAGAGCACCAGTAAGCCAGTGACTCAGCCCCTGTAACAGGGTTAGAGGCAGAGAATCCCAGTGGAGAGAGGGGAACCGGCCAGGCAGAGACAACAAGGGCGGTTTGTTGCTCCAGCGCCTTTCCGTTCACCTTCACACTCCTGGGCCAGACTACACTCAATCATAGGACCTACTGAAGAGATGAGTCTTCAATAAAGACTTAAAGGTTGAGACCGAGTCTGCGTCTCTCACATGGATAGGCAGACCATTCCATAAAAATGGAGCTCTATAGGAAAAAGCCCTGCCTCCAGCTGTTTGATTAGAAATTCTAGGGACAGTTAGGAGGCCTGCGTCTTGTGACCGTAACGTACGTGTAGGTATGGACGGCAGGACCAAATCGAAAAGATAGGTAGGAGCAAGCCCATGTAATGCTTTGTAGGTTAGCAGTAAAACCTTGAAATCAGCCCTTGCCTTAACAGGAAGCCAGTGTAGAGAGGCTAGCACTGGAGTAATAGGATCACATTTTTTGGTTCTAGTCAAGATTCTAGCAGCCGTGTTTAGCACTAGCTGAAGTTTATTTAGTGTTTTATCCGGGTACCCGGAAAGTAGAGCATTGCAGTAGTCTAACCTAGAAGTGACAAAAGCATGGATACATTTTTCTGCATCATTTTTGGACAGAAAGTTTCTGGTTTTTGCAATGTTACGTAGATGTAAAAAAGCTGTCCTTGAAACAGTCTTGATATGTTCGTCAAAAGAGAGATCAGGGTCCAACAACAACCTCTCCCTCAATGTGAGAAAGACAAAGGAGCTGATCGTGGTCTACAAGAAAGGCGGGCTGAACAGGCCCCCATTAACATCGACGAGGCTGTAGTGGTGCGGGTCGAGAGATTCAAGTTTCTTGGTGTCCACATCACCAATGACCTATCATGGTCCAAACATACCAAGACAGTCGTGAAGAGGGCACGACAAAACCTTTTCCCCCTCAGGAGACTGAAAATATTTGGCATGGGTCCCCAGATCCACAAAAGGTTCTACAGCTGCACCATTGAGAGCTTCCTGACCGGTTGCATCACTGTCTGGTATGGCAACTGCTCAGCATCTGACCGTAAGGCGCTACAGAGGGTAGTGCGATCGGCCCAGTACATCACTGGGGCCAAGCTTCCTGCTATCCAGGACCTATATAATAGGCGGTGTCAGAGGAAAGCCCATAAAATTGTCAGAGACTCCAGTCACCCAAGTTATAGACTGTTTTCTCTGCTACCACACGGCAAGCAGTACCGGAGCGCCAAGTCTAGGACCAAAAGGCTCCTCAACAGCTTCTACCCCCAAGCCATAAGACTGCTGAACAATTCATAAAATCGCCACCGGACAATTTACCTTGACCCCCCCTTCCTTTTGTACACTGCTGCTACTCGCTGTTTGTTTGTTACCTATGCATAGTTACTTCGCCCCCACCTACATGTACAGATTACCTCAACTAGCCTGTATCCCTGCACACTGACTCGATACCGGTGCCCCTGTATATAACCTTGTTATGTTATTCTTATTGTGCTACTTTTTATTTTAGTCTACTTGGTAAATATGTTCTTCTTCTTGAACTGCACTGTTGGTTAAGGGCTTGTAAGTAAGCATTTCACGGTAAAGTCAACACTTGTTGTATTCGGCGCATGTGACAAATAAAGTTTGATTTGATTAGGGTTTCTAGTTTGAGAAACAGACGCCTCACAAGTCCTCAACTGGCAACTTCATTAAATAGGACCGGCAAAAAAACACAGTCTCAACGTCAACAGTGAAGAGGTGACTCCAGGACACTGGCCTTCTAGGCAGAGTTGCAAAGAAAAAGCCATATCTCAGACTGGCCAATGAAAATAAAATATTAAGATGGGCAAAAGAATACAGGCACTGGACAGAGGAATTCTGCCAAGAAGGCCAGCATCCCAGGGGTCGCCTCTTCACTGTTAACGTTGAGACTCGTGTTTTGCGGGTACTATTTAATGAAGCTGCCTGTACTTGTGAGGCGTCTGTTTCTCAAAATAGATACTCTAATGTACATGGGGCCTCCCACTCCTCTTTCTATTCTGGTTAGTGCCAGTTTGCGCTGTTCTGTGAAGGGAGTAGTACACAGCGTTGTACGAGAACCTCTCAGAACAAGAATAGACTGACGAGTTTCAGAATAAAGGTATTTGTTTCTGGCCATTTTTTAAGCCTGTAATCAAACACACAAATGCTGATGCTCCAGATACTCAACTAGTCTAAAGAAGGCCAGTTTTATTGCTTCTTTAATCAGGACAACAGTTTTCAGCTGTGCTAACATAATTGCAAAAGGGTTTTCTAATGATCAATAAGCCTTTTAAAATGATAAACTTGGATTAGCTAACACAACGTGCCATTGGAACACAGGAGTGATGGTTGCTGATAATGGGCCTCTGTACGTCTATGTAGATATATATTTTTTAATCTGCCGTTTCCAGCTACAATAGTCAATTACAACATCAACTATGTCTACACTGTATTTCTGATCAATTTTAACAGACAAAAAATTTGCTTTTCTTTCAAAAACAAGGACATTTCTAAGTGACCCCAAACTTTTGAACAGTACTGCATATATAAAATGTTACAATTTAATAATATTCATCCAAATAATATATTACAGTGTGAGATGCAGATCTTAATAGTTTAAAGATACCTCTCTACTCTATCCATCCTCCTCTATAACTCCTACACACCAATTTGTTATTTTAGTAAGATTTCGCTACTGTCACAGAATATAATCTGAATGTGAGGATGATTCAACTGATTCTAGATTACAGTGCATTCGGAAAGTATTCAGACCCCTTGACTTTTTCCACATTTTCTACATTACAGCCTTTTTCTAAAATTGATTAAATTGTTATTTTCCCTCACCAATCTACACACAATACCCCATAATGACAAAGCAAAAACAGCTTTTAAGACATAACATTTTTGCAAACTGAAATATCACATTTACATAAAAATATTCAGACTTTGCTATGAGACTCGAAATTGAGCTCAGGTCCATCCTGTTTCCATTGATCATCCTTGAGATGTTTCTACAACTTGATTGGAGTCCACCTGTGGTAAATTCAATTGATTGGACATGATTTGAAAAGGCACACCTGTCTACATTAGGTCCCACAGTTGACAGTGCATGTCAGAGCAAGCCATGAGTTCGAAGGAATTATCCGTAGAGCTCCTTGACAGGATTGTGTCGAGGCACAGATCTGGGTAACAAGCTGACCAGACCGGACACGTCGCATGCGCGAAAATACATTTTAGAAATTATTGCACCCACACTGCTCGCGCGCGCCAACGAGCGTCTGCGACGCCAAGGGCTAAAATGGAAGTTGTTCCTATTTCTGACGCAGATCGCGCTGAAAGTCATCTCCTCATTGGTTTATAGAAGCAGGTACCCACGTGCCATCTCCTCATTGGTTATACCCACGTGGGTGATTGAAATACGAACTGTGTTGCCGGAAGTCATGATAATACAATGAAAGTTTAGATGCGATCACCATATAAGTTCAAAGATGAAAAAGCCTGGAAGGAGGAGAGATGACTAGAAATGATTTGGTTGGTTGTTTTATGTGTGGATTAATTGTCAGAGTAGAGGTCCTTGTGCATTTCAGGTAAAATAACAACTCAATGTTTATATCCCAGGACAAATTAGCTAGCAACAGCAAGCTAGCTAAATAGGACAAATGAACATTAGCTAGCAAGTGCAAGCTAGCTAGCTAAATTGCCATACGTGTTTAATGCTTTTCGACCTGTCCCCAAATTAATGTCATTGGTTCAGAGTTTGTTTTGATATTTTAACCTGCGTGTCGTGATTGCATTTGGTGTGGGGTGGCAAAATACATTTATGCACGATAGCGCACGATGGCGCACGCGCGCAGCCGGTTTGGATTCCGTGTAAGGGTCCAAAATAATTGCTGCAGCATTGAAGATCCCCAAGAACACAGTGGCCTCCATCATTCTTAAATGGAAGAAGTTTAGAACCACCAAGACTCTTCCTAGAGCTGGCTGCCCGGCCAAACTGAGCAATCGGGGGAGAAGGGCCTCAGGGTGACCAAAAACCCGATGGTCACTAACAGAGCTCCAGAGTTCCTCTGTGGAGATGGAAGAACCTTCCAGAAGGACAATCATCTCTGCAGCACTCCACCAATCGGGCCTTTATGGTAGAGTGGCCAGACAAAAGCCACTCCTCAGTAAAAGGCGACTGACCACTTGGAGTTTGCCAAAAGGCACCTAAAGGATTCTCAGACCATGAGAAACAATATTCTCTGGTCTGATGAAAACAAGATTGAACTCTTTGGCCTGAATGCCAAACGTCATTTCTGGAGGAAACCTGGCACCATCCCTACGGTGAAGCATGGTGGTGGCAGCAGGATCATGCGGTGGGATCAAGAGAAACTAGTCAGGATCAAGAGAAAGATGAACAGAACAAAGTACAGAGAGATCCCCTGTTGAAAACCTGCCCCAGAGCGCTCAGGACCTCAGACTGGGGCAAAGGTTCACCTTCCAACAGGACAACGACACAAAGCACACAACCAAGACAATGCAGGAGTGGCTTCGGGACAAGTCTCTGAATGTCCTTGAGTGGCCCAGCCATAGCCCGGTCTTGAACTCTCATCTCTGGAGAGACCTGAAAATAGCTGTGCAGTGACGCTCCCCATCCAACCTGAGAGAACTTGAGAGGATCTGCAGTGAAGAATGGGAGAAACTCCCCAAATACAGGTGTACCAAGCTTATAGCATCATACCCAAGAAGACTTGAGGCTGTAATCGCTGCCAAAGGTGCGTCAACAAAGTACTGAGTAAAGGGTCTGAATACTTATATAAATGTGTTATTTCAGTTTTTAATTTGCAAACATTTCTAAAAACCTGTTTTTGCTTTGTCATTATGGGGTATTGTGTGTAGATTGCTGAGAACATTAAAAAAATGAATTTCATTTTACCTTTATTTAACTAGGCAAGTCAGTTAAGAACAAATTCTTATTTTCAATGATGGCCTAGGAACCGTGTTGGGTTAACTACCTTGTTCAGGGGCAGAACGACAGATTTTTACCTTGACAGCTCGGGGATTCGATCTTGCAACCTTTCGGTTACTAGTCCAACGCTCTAACCACCTGTCGCCCCCTTATAGAACAAGGCTATAATGTAACAAAATGTGGGAAAAGTCAAGGGGTCTGAAAACTTTCCGAGTGCACTGTAACTCTATTGATATTTGTGTTTGACCTTTGCTGGTTGTTTCCAGGTCATCAGTGTGCCTGAGGGGGATTTCTTCTTTGACTTTGTGAGACATCTGACCGACTGGATCAAAAAAGCCAGACCTGCAAAGGACGGTAAAGACATTTGTTGACTGTAGAGGGCCCTATATTCAGTAGAAAGGTTACCCGCAGGAACGGAAAATCCAAGATGAGATCTCTTCTTTATCACCTTTAATTCTCCAAGACAAAACTTAGCTTTATTCAACACTGAAAAAGGATTGCTTATTTTCTCATACTTCTCTTCTCAAATTTTGCTCCAGAGAAACAACCATATATCATCTCAGATCTGTTTCACTCTGATCAAAATATGATTTTTATAAAGTCTCTCAAATTGAAAGAATTGAATAAACCAACTTTGGGCTGTGACACAAAATGACCCAAGTTGGTAGTTTGAGGGTTAAATAAGTCTATTTTCAACTTTCCTGTAGGCATCCAACATTATTGGGGTCAGAAAAAAATAAATAAAGAATGACACACCATATTAATCCTAAGGATTTATTGATGACCCAAATTTCAGCACCTTCAGGAGTGGGCCACATACATATTTTATCAAACATGGTGTTTCATGTTATAGGTTTGTCAACATGTTGTGGTTAAAGCTAGAGGAAGGTTAAGCTTGGGTTGGGGAACTTGCCATCTATGTTGATGTATTAATATGAGAAGTATGTCCTGAATCTCTCGGTATCGTCCATCTGCAGGTGTAGTGCCTTCACTGACCTATCAGGTTTTCTTCATGAAGAAATTGTGGACCAATACCACGCCAGGGAAAGACTCCATGGCTGACTACATCTTTCACTACTACCAGGTGTGTGTGTGCGTGTGGGTGTGCGCGTGCGTGTGCGTATTTGTCTAAGTGTATTGACCCTCCTCACTGCTCTTTCTTCAGGAGCTTCCCAAGTATCTCCGTGGTTACCACCAGTGTTCCCGGGAAGAGGTTTTCCAGCTGGGAGCGCTGATCTACAGGGTGAAGTTTGAGGAGGACAAATCCCAGTTTCCAAACATTCCCAAGATGTTGAAGGAGCTGATCCCTCAGGACCAGATCAGATACCTCTCGCCTGATGACTGGAAACGGGTGAGTCGGGAAATTTGAATTTCTGTTGGCATAAATAGTGTTTAACATGATTTTTGAATGACTACCTCGTCACTGTACCCCACACATACAATTATATGTAACATCCCTCAGTCGAGCAGTGAATTTCAAACAGATTCAACCACAAAGACCAGGTAGGTTTTCCAATGCCTCGCAAAGAAGGGCACCTATTGGTAGATGGGTAAAAAAAAACTGACATTGAAAATCCCTATGAGCATGGTAAAGTTAATAATTACACTTTGGATGGTGTATCAATACACCCAGTCACTATAAAGATACAGGCATTCTTCCTAACTTAATTGCTGGAGGGGAATGAACCTGCTTAGTGATTTCACCATGAGGCCAATGGTGATTTTAAAACAGTTACAGAGTTTAATGGCTGTGATAGGAGAAAACTGAGGATGAATCAACAACATTGTAGTTACATTGTAGTCCACAGTACTAAACTAAATGACAGAGTGAAAAGAAGGAAGCCTGTTATGGGTATGCTTGTCATCGGTAAGGACTAGGGAGTTTTTTAGGATGAAAAGAAACAGAGTACAGCTAAGCACAGGCAAAATCCTAGAGGAAAACCTGGTTCAGTTTGCTTTCCAACAGACACTGAGAGACAAATTCACCTTTCAGCAGGAAAAAAAACTAAAACGCAAAGCCAAATATACACTGACGACAACATTGAATGTTCCTGAGTTTTGACTTAAATCAGCTTGAAAATCTATGGAAAGACTTGAAAATGGCTGTCTAGCAATGATCAACAAACAACTTGACAGAGCCTGAAGAATTTTAAAAAGCATAATGTGCAAATATTGTCGAATCCAGGTGTGCAAAGCTCTTAGAGACTTACCCAGAAAGACTCACAGCTGTAATCGCTGCAAAAGGTTATTCTAAAATGTATTGACTCATTCTTCAATAAATTAGCAAAAAAGTCATAAAGCATTGTTTTCACATTGTCATTGTGTTTAGATGGGTGAGACATTTAATCAATTTTGAATTCAAGTTGTAACACAACAAAATGTGAAATAAGTCATGAGGTATGAATACTTTCTGAATGCACTGTAGTTCAGGGAACCACGCTTGGGTGATGAGTAACCTTGCCTTAGGCCTGAGGACTAGTGTTAGCTCCCAGAGCGAATGCCTAGGCTTTAGCTCAATGGGCTAACACAGTTTTGTAGCGTATAGGAATCCGGGGGGTTAAATCATATTTGGTCACACTCTCTGCTGCTTGTTTTTCTGTCTTACAGTCTATAGTGGCGTTTTTCAACAAGCAGTCGGGGAAGACTCGAGAGGAGGCCAAGCTCTCATTCCTCAAAGTCATCTTCAAGTGGCCTACGTTTGGTTCGGCCTTCTTTGAAGTCAAAGTAAAGATTTCTATATGAATTCTTGTTCTTGTGCAAATGGTATAGAATGATCATTGTTTGTGATTTTTCTTTTTTTACATTTGAGTCACCGTGTATATTTGAGTGCTGATTAGTACTTTGGGAGGTTTTTGTTCAAATGAATTTTCTTGATCAATGGGGTTAATTTCAGAATAGTTAATTCAATCTCAGTCGTGGACTATTATTATTGACCTGGTCAAAGAGTTGTTGTGCATTCCTTGCTACTTTTATTTTTTCAACTTGTTTTATAAATGTATTATCTCTGTCAGTTTATCTGTATAAGGGCCTATTGTCTGCCTCAATTCCAGTATCTATTTATTTATTTAATGAATTTTTAAAACATCACAAACTCAAGTTGTTTGTTATAGGTTTGTAAGATACCAATTGTGACTAAACTGATGTTTTCCTATTCAACAGCAAACCAGTGATCCAAACTTCCCAGAGATCCTCTTGATAGCAATCAACAAACATGGTGTCAGCCTGATCGACCCCAAGTCAAAGGTAAGTGTGTGCCTACATGCATGAGTGTGTGTGCACATGTGTGTTATGGAAGTTGTGTATGTGTGTGTTTACCGTGTAATTCTCCAATTCCCACCTCAACAGGACATCTTGACCACACACCCATTCACGAAGATCTCCAACTGGAGCAGTGGCAACACCTACTTCCACATCACCATCGGAAACCTGGTCAGGGGCACCAAGCTGCTGTGTGAGACCTCACTGGTGAGCTACTGGACGTTTCAACACCCACAACATGACATGACATAACATATGTAATAAAATTACATTATACATACTGTATCAACTAAAGTATTCTAAAGATGCGTACCAAAACAAGCACATGTCTTTTCCTACAAGCATTGACTTTGCTGATAATGACTTAATTGAGGAAATATTGACTTACTATAACCACGTTCCCATCCACAGTTTTTATGCAAGTAATGTCATACCGTATTTAAAAAAAATCACAACAGCTGTGATGGGAACAGGAAGTTTTGGTACAATATTATAAATGCCAACAGATAATTATTTTGTTTGTAATTTGTTTGTTTGACATGGTGGGATCTTTTTGTGTCTGTAAAATGAATTATGCAAGAAATGGCGGTGGAAATGCCTTTATGCGTAAATATTGATATAATAACCATCATATTGAAGTAAACTTGGAGTCACACAATGATATGGTGTGTGGTCCTCCTACTACGACTTGGGAAAACATGCAGTTTATTAGGCTACAGATTAAATAAGTTATGATGAACTTCACAGGGTGGTGAAAGTGCACGGTGATCTTGATGCTCCTTTCCAATAAATATTGAGGGTCTAAAATGTAATGTAAATGTAGGCGAAATATCAGCTTTTATATATGAAGGGTTTATTGAATAATTTGTTCATTTCATCTTGTAGGCTAGATTCCCTTTCAACAGAGTGTGTCTGCTCATGGAGGAGACTGGTGCTTCTGGCAACCCACTGCAGTTAGACTAGATGATTTGATGATGGTAATGCCAGACTTGATAAGAGTGCAAGTGTCCTATGGTCAAAAGTCACAGTCATGGTCTTAGCCTGAAATTAGCCTGTATGCAGATAGAAAAGCCTTTTCAATGGTATACGTGTGGTTCTGTAGCTTTGTTGAACTTTTAAATAGTAAATGCAGGCAGACCTGGGTTCAAATGCTGAGTGTTTGATAGGGCCTGTTTGGAGTGACAGTTGGGCAGATTAACTTTTGGGTATACTCCGTTGGCTCCATTGCACCAGGCAAGCTCAATCAAGCGCACTCTGAAGTATTTGAACACGTCTGATTCATATTCTGCAATTAAATATTGCAAGGCATTAATGTACCTTTGAACTGGTTTGTTTGTCTGTGTGACCACAGGGCTACAAGATGGACGACCTCCTGACCTCTTACATCAGCCAGATGCTGACCACCATGACCAAACAGCGCGGTTCCCGTGGCAACATCAAGTGATGTGGAAAGTCATGGATCCCGCTGTTGAGTGTATTAGTGTAGGCCTCGAGGGCTTTGTGATCTATCACACGGTTTCATCAAAACATAGAGGGATAAATACAACCCTTCCTCCATAACATGCTAAATCAATTACATGCATACATACACACACTCGCACACATACATGTGCACGTACCCATGCACACACACACAATCAATGACATACACACACGCATACACGCACTTGACAGATTCTCCCTAAGATGTAGATGGAAGAGAGTGGGAAGGACAGGAGCTTGAGAACCTCTGGTCTAATAGTCTATTGTACAGATACTGTTAATCTCAGCACTACAGACACAACGTTGATGCAACATCTCACAGCAAAGTCTGAGAGACATTGGAAATCATGCATCTCCACACACTATTGCGTTACAGAAATGTACATAGATCGTTGGTTATAGGGATGGAGGCATGATAGCAGTATTACGACAAGAATACTCTTTTTGCATTGTCGATAGATATGGTGACGATTTAAATGTTTGATTTATGTTTTGGCCATGACAATGTTTTGACTTATCGTCAGATGTTGGTTTATATCTTGGGTCCTGTCTTAACAATCACCAATTGCCTTTACTTGACCCAAATGCACAACCAACGATTGCAACTTTTTACATGGCAACTAATCAAGAGCTTTATTTAGAAAATGTTTTTATGCAAAGCATTTGATTGTAAAATGTCCAATAATGTGATTTATAAATGTTGGGCCTAACCCTATACAACTATGGCTTGTCCATACTATAGATGTCATGTGTAATCATTGCATTATATTGTTTTAGAGTTTAATTCAAAATTGGCCCTCGTCGCAGGCGGGCTAAATACTTTTTTTGAATACCCGATCAGTGTTATTAGTACATTTGATTTATTAATGAAGTATATTTGAAGTACATTTGATGAGAACAGTCAGATTGATCTCTGGACATTAGCTGGCTCTAGGACCTTGCATACAGTGTGTGTACCACATCACTGTAAAAACATTTAGTGGAAAGTTGACAATATTTAATAATGTGATATTTCTAACAAGCACATATTTAGCTGTTTGCCTAATGAATTAATCATTGAAGAAAATCTATTCTGTAAATAAAGACTCCCGGTCCATATGACTTGTCTTTAAAAAAGAAATGGTGGATCAAATCAAGGATTTTTAAGTATTAAAGGTCAACTCTGTTATGACATCATCATAGACAAAATATAATCTACATACAGAAATTAACAACAAAAATGTCAGGACTGCCATTATTGGCTCTTAATGATGGCAGTTTTGGCATATTAAAGTTATGTTATTGTTGATGTCTGTAAACAGGAAGTCACCCCACTGTGAATGGTGATGTCAAATTGCTTAGTCTACCTTAAAAAGTAATCTCAGTGACATTATTGTTGTGCACCGCTCTGTATAGTGGATATTCATTTAGGTCAAATTGTTCCTGTTTTTTAAATGTTGGTCCATGACACCAAATATTTTGGTATCAATAAAGAAATTACAAATATTTCCTTTCATGCCTAATGTTCATCACCCCAAAAGATGAATGAGCCTATTTCACTATCACATAAAGAGAAAACATGTGTGCATTTTACGCTCAAAGCAACAAAAATGTCACAAAACAGTTCAGTTAACTTCTGATGTTTATGCAAAAGTAATCCCATAGTTTACAATGTCATAGCGAAATGGGCTCATACAAAATACAATGGCTATCACCACCAACTGAGCTCTACTTTTAGACTATCATTTTAATATAATACTCTTCTGATTGTAACAGAATGACATAACTGTAAACAACAGATAATTATTTCTATAACGATCTTACAACCAAGATAATACTACAGGTGTCGTACGCCGATCACAAATCAGACTGGTATCTTATACTGTGATTCTTTGGCTAAACATACTTTTTTCCTAGGTATTCCTACAGCTTTGTATAGTGATTTAAAGGCTGCCGTGGCGCTGAGTTACTCATCAATATGTTGTCAGTCATAAAGAAATCTAACAGGTTTCATAATCATTACTAGAAAAAGTGTCTTTCAGCTACCAGAGCTGAAGTTGGTATTCTTCACATTGATTTGACAACACTGCACAGTAAAGCTGAGGCACAGTCAACTGGAGCGATGTAAGAGTTCTGCTATAATTTGGCTAAAAGGACAAAATATTGTACAACATTAGCTTCTTTTTCTTATCCTTGCCAGAAGGATTTTCATTTGTGTTGAAAAGCCTAAACAAATTTGTTAAAAACAATGACCTCAATATGAACCATATAAAATATAGATATATGGACCATGGAAATACAGTGTAATTGTTCTCTGTAGGTCACTTATGTCGTTGCAGTGATTATATGTTGCAAAGTTCTATGGACTTCACCTCGTTACAATGCCTTATGCTCAATAAAGTGATAAGTACTTATAAACATTGACCAGAACCAATCAAACACATTAATATATCTCCAGACATAAACAGAGGATTATCATATCCAAACCGGAGTTCTAATAGTACTAATTTTTCTTTGTGATACTTCAGCGCTGTTTCCAACATGCGTCCTTTGTTCTGATCTTCTCCATATTATGATTGTGTCCACATTTTTAAACAGGTGTAGACAATCAAAATACATTGTGATCAGATGTTCCTGCCGACCTCCGGAGGTAGTTAGGTCGTGTCTACACTTGACACTTACATGACTTCTGCTATCAGAATAGGAAGATCGCATTGAAAAGATGGGTCTCTAGACGCACAAATGTCGCTTTGTGGTCTGATTGTGTTCAGATCTGGCTGACCACTTCAGGAGGCGGATTTCTCCTCAGTCTGGACGCATCAGGCTGCTGAAAGTGCATACAATGGGTAACGTCATCAGCACTCCTCCCACAAGTCTCCAGAAAACGTATTTTGGGACCGAGAGGAACCTTTTCATTATAACGTTTTGTTTTTTTGGCTAGAGTTATGCTAATCCGTTTGCAATTCATTTTGCGTTGCTTGCTGGCTAGCTAGCTACAGTAGTTAACACAACGACTGATGGCACTAGCTATCATATTATCCCTATTCCACCGTTTGTAGAATGCATACTGGCATTTGAATATAGCGCGGGAAAAGGGAATGCGGACACGGTAGACGCATTTCAATGTAGGTGTAGACACATGACGCGTTTGGAATTCCATGATCAGAACTCTATGATCAGAATACTAAACCTGCATGAACTGTCAAGCCTAGACACGGCCTCAGGCACGCAGGCTGCATTTAGATAGGCAGCCCAATTCTGAAATGTTGCCCAATTACAGGCAAAAGAGCTGATCTGATTGGTCAAAACACCAATTAGTGGAAAATAAGACCCGATTTGTGCTTCCTGTCTAAACGCAGCCTTACAAGTGTAGACGGATCTGGACAGTGAAATAATTTACAAATCATCATTACCCCACCCTCTAAAACCATTCACAGGTGGGACCGTTGCTTTATGGCATCAATATGTGAATAACAATTCTGAAAGAATATCTGTCAAATAATTGACTTTACAGGGAATGACCAGGAAATCTGGTCACAATGAGGACACATAAGATACATTTTAATAGCATGTGTAGACTGAAAATGTGGTCACAATTTGAATGTGGACAAGATCAGGACACAGGATGCCTGTAAGCGGCAGGTATAAACGAAGCTTGAGAGGAGTGCCAGATCAGGACACAGGATGCCTGTAAGCGGCAGGTAGAAACGAAGCTTGAGAGGAGTGCCAGATCCCAGATGGGCAGAGTGCACTTTTTGGGACTACTTCATTGGTTCCCTTATGCCAGGAAAGGGCAATCAAGCACAGCTAAAGTATTTCAAAAGAAAACAAACACATACTAATTGAACCCCGGTCTGGTCATATTCACACATCTTATCGACCATTACTCACACACTAACAAAATGGTCAAGCATTTGTGGTTCACGTAACTCAACACTGCAGTGGCTGCTGAAATGGAAAGGAACCTATGGACAATGGAGGGTAATACAAGTTGAGAATATCTACAACGGACGTTCAATAGTGTAGTAATCTCTTCCCATCACCAGATAGTGTCTATAGTATGAACGATGAGTTGGTTGGTCCTTGAGGTTGTCTGGGCTGTTCTTCAGTCACATTTGACTTAAGGCAGGGCTGCCCAACCCTCTTCCTGGAGATCTACTGTCCTGTATGTTTTCAGTCCAACCCTACTTTAGCATATCTGATTCAGCTAGTTAAGGTCTCATTGAGCAGCTAATTAGTAGAATCAGGTGTGTTAAATTAGGTTTGAACTGAAAATCCAACCTCCAGGAAGAGAGTTGGGCAGCCCTGTCTTAAGGATTAATATCTATCCAATGAAATCCCTTCTGCAAGTGACACATCAGCACCACCTACAGCTCCGCTAGGCCTCACTCACTTAGTGTCTCATTCTCTCCCACAAATCTACAGGGGGTTGCCAGGTTGTGCTCTCGGTTTCCAGGTTGGGTCGATTCTGGTGAATTGCCAGTTTGGGGTCCGGGAAGTTGCCAAGTTGAAAGGGAGAGTGAGGAGTGGTTTGCTTCAACTGAGCCTCACAGAGGAGGTTGATGGATTGGTTATCAGTGCTCTGAGACGGTTGCCAAGTTAGGCTCAGTGGCCAGCGGGCTTCGAGCGGGCTCTCCCAGGATGTTGACACTGGAGACGGACCACACATCTGTCAGGGGGTGAGGTCAGGGTTTAGTGGTTGACAAAGGTCATTGATATATGATATACACTACCGTTCAAAAGTTTGGGGTCACTTAAAAATGACCTTGTTTTTGAAAGAAAAGCAAATTTTTTGTCCATTAAAATAACATCAAATTGATCAGAAATACAGCGTAGACATTGTTAATGTTGTAAATGACTATTGTAGCTGGAAACGGCAGATTTTTTTATGTAATATCTACATAGGCGTACAGAGGCCCATTATCAGCAAACATCACTCCTGTGTTTCAATGGCACGTTGTGTTAGCTAATCCAAGTTTATCATTTTAAAAGGCTAATTGATCATTAGAAAACTATTTTGCAATGTTAGCACAGCTGAAAACTGTTGTGCTCATTAAAGAAGCAATAAAACTGGCCTCCTTCTTTAGACTAGTTGAGTATCTGGAGCATCAGCATTTGTGGGTTCGATTACAGACTCAAAATGGCCAGAAACAAAGTACTTTCTTCTGAAACCCGTCAGTCTATTCTTGTTCTGAGAAATGAAGGCTATTCAATGTGAGAAATTGCCAAGAAACTGAAGATCTCGTACAATGCTGTGTACTACTCCCTTCCCAGAACAGCGCAAACTGGCTCTAACCAGAATAGAAAGAGGACTGGGAGGCCTCGGTGCACAACTGAGCAAGTGGACAAGTACATTAGAGTGTCTAGTTTGGGATACAGACGCCTCACAAGTCCTCAACTGGCAGCTTCATTAAATTGTACCCGCAAAACACCAGTCTAAACGTCAACAGTGAAGAGGCAACTCTGGGATGCTGGCCTTCTTGGCAGAATTCCTCTGTCCAGTGTCTGTTCTTTTGTTAATCTTTTATTTTTATTGGCCAGTCTGAGATATGGCTTTTTCTTTGCAACTCTGCCTAGAAGGCCAGCATCCCGGAGTTGCCTCTTCACTGTTGACGTTGAGACTGGTGTTTTGTGGGTACTATTTAATGAATCTGCCAATTGAGAACTTGTGAGGCGTCTGTTTCTCAAACTAGACACTCTAATGTACTTATCCTCTTGCTTAGTCTCTGTTTTAATCTCTGTTTTAAGCCTATATAGGGTATGTGCGTGTGTGTATTATGTTATCAAAGCTGGCCATGGGAAAGAAACAGGGTGACTCCTACAGACAACTTCTAACTCACCTGTCCTGAACTTGATGTAGGTGCCATGTTCTAGTGTGGGTTTGCTGCCCGAACAGAAAGCCAGGCTTTGTTCTCGCCACCTGTCATCAACAGTTAGTCATCGCCACAGGAAGTGACATCACCATTCAATACAAAACAGACTGACTTCATCCGAAGCTTCAATTTGACACAATCAATCTACGTTTTGTACGTAGACATATCAAAATACACCTTACGACGACCCTCGCACTCTGTATTCTAGTGGGCTGACTCACCAGTGGAAGATGAAGATGATGAAGATGATGGTGATGGACACCACGTCGGTGAGGACCCACATCAGATTGTACTCACCTGGAGTCTGAAAGAGAAAGACAGACAACCATTGTGTCTAGGAGTATTATTTTCACTAATCCAATCAATTTCAGTAAGGCTGCATTTGGGCCCGGCGTCACAATAAATCGTTTATTTCTCCCAAAGCGTGCACTTGTTCACTTCCCTTCATAGATTTAAAGAAAATTACTGGGAAAATAAATACCAGTATGGTGGAAACTCCCTGTAGCTCATGCTTACATCAAGCCAATGCTTTTACATTTGTGGAGAGTAGAGAACAAGTGCAATACTTCCAGAGGAAGGAAAGATTATTGGGATGCAGTAGTATTGGTCCTAGGTTGTTGTTCTCACCATAAGGAAGAGGGGTCTGGTGAGGTTGTTGTTCTCACCATAAGGAAGAGGGGTCTGGTGAGGTTGTTGTTCTCACCATAAGGAAGAGGGGTCTGGTGAGGTTGTTGTTCTCACCATAAGGAAGAGGGGTCTGGTGAGGTTGTTGTTCTCACCATAAGGAAGAGGGGTCTGGTGAGGTTGTTGTTCTCACCATAAGGAAGAGGGGTCTGGTGAGGTTGTTGTTCTCACCATAAGGAAGAGGGGTCTGGTGAGGTTGTTGTTCTCACCATAAGGAAGAGGGGTCTGGTGAGGTTGTTGTTCTCACCATAAGGAAGAGGGGTCTGGTGAGGTTGTTGTTCTCACCATAAGGAAGAGGGGTCTGGTGAGGTTGTTGTTCTCACCATAAGGAAGAGGGGTCTGGTGAGGTTGTTGTTATCACCATAAGGAACAGCTTAACTGGTGAGGTTATTCTCACCATAAGGAAGAGGGGTCTGGTGAGGTTATTCTCACCATAAGGAAGAGGGGTCTGGTGAGGTTATTCTCACCATAAGGAAGAGGGATCTGGTGAGGTTATTCTCACCATAAGGAAGAGGGGTCTGGTGAGGTTATTCTCACCATAAGGAAGAGGGGTCTGGTGAGGTTGTTCTCACCATAAGGAAGAGGGGTCTGGTGAGGTTATTCTCACCATAAGGAAGAGGGGTCTGGTGAGGTTATTCTCACCATAAGGAAGAGGGGTCTGGTGAGGTTATTCTCACCATAAGGAAGAGGGGTCTGGTGAGGTTATTCTCACCATAAGGAAGAGGGGTCTGGTGAGGTTATTCTCACCATAAGGAAGAGGGATCTGGTGAGGTTATTCTCACCATAAGGAAGAGGGGTCTGGTGAGGTTATTCTCACCATAAGGAAGAGGGGTCTACTGAGGTTGTTGAGGAACTGTAGAGCATTGGTGGTGACAGACTGAGCCCCAGTGCACCAGGCCAGAGAGTAGAGCCACGACTGGCTGATCACATACAGGTTGGTGCTGATGTTGGCCGCTGCATATTCACTGAGGGAGGAATACAACACACACACACACACAGCCAATTGACACACCTACAGCCAATTAATACATGCACACATACACATTTAATGCAAAGACACACACACTACCACACACACACACATTATCATATCTGTGGACATGGAGCTATAGTGCAGGTTGAGTTGGACAATGTGATTCTGCTGGAGCTCCTCAACTGGAGCCCGGGACGCCGATGTATGCTGGAGGTCAGGGTCCAGCTGCTGGACCAGGCTCCGCAGGTTTGAGGGCAGCCACAACACCTGACACACACACACACACACAATACACGTCATTAACTCTAAACACTAACCTCAATATTACAACATTTTGTATTTACAGTGTTACCAATGTAATCAAAATATCCCTTAAAACAGCTTAATTCCCAAGTTTAAAAAAAGGAACCTATGACATATAGGATAGATAATCCCAGCTTCCCCTCCCACAAACCTAACCATTAGTAGAGAAAATGTCAAACTGACCCAAGATCAGTTTCTAGGGGCAGCTTCACCCTACTCCTATTTATAAGATGAAGATGGACACAACGTCAGTGAGGACACACATCAGGATGGCAGGTAGCCTAGCAGTTAAGAGCTTAAGAGTGTTGGGCCAGTAACCAAAAGGTCGCTGGTTCAAATCCCCAAGCTGACTAGTTGAAAAACCTGCCGATGTGCCCTTGAGCAAGGCATTTAACCCTAATTGCTCCTCTAAATCGCTCTGGATAAGAGTGTCTGCTAAATAATTTAAATGTTATAACATCTCCCTCACTTGGTGTGAGTGGATGGAAGACTCATTCTGGATGACCTCCAGGGTGCGTGTGATCCAGGTGTCCCTGTAGGGGTGTCCCTTAGGGGGCCGGTAGAGGTCAAAGATAACCTGTTTGCCTCTCTGTGAAGCCAGCTCCAGAAAGTCCTTGAAGGTGCAAACAGACTGGTTCTGCGCCTGCGCTCGGTCCTCGGTACCCAGAGACCAAGCCGTGCCGAACGGGTCACGCTGCAGAATCACCAGGGGCAGAGAGACAGTCAGTATACGGAATGCTATGGCATAATGGTAAATCATATTGACAATGTAATATCACATTGTATTCCATAAAGCAGGGGGTTGTGCAATTGATAATCTCCCACCCCCTATCGATAGTACGTTGATGTATTGTCAAAATGTCAATAACTTCCCTATCCGTCATCTTATTATGTTGTCCTAGCTACTGTCATTGGACACAAACATGCCCTGGTTTCCCATCATACCATGTCCATGAAGCTAAATGATCATGATCTTTATTAAAAAAGCAGTTCAAGACTAGGCTTAATTTCCGTGTCTCTGTAGCGCCCCCTGAGTCTTCCTGAGGTGCGGTGGCAGTTGGTGACTCACATGGAGGAACCAGGCCCCGGCGTTGAGGGTCTCCAGCTCCCCCCAGGTGAACATGGCCGCAGGGGCGTCCGTCCGGTTGGGGAACACCTCCTGCACGTTGGTGGTCCTCCTCAGGGTGTGGTCGTGCATCAGGAAGGGCACCCCGTCATAGCTGTGGCAACGAGAGAATGCTTTGGCAGTTACAGAGTTGACAGTTAAGGAGTTGGCGGTTAAGGAATTGAAGGTTAAGGAGTTGACGGAAGTGCATTAAGATGACTCACCGTCAAAGAGAGCCAGGTACTTCATCATTTATTTATTTATTCATTCAGGTATGTAAAGTCCAATACAAATACAAATGCCCAGGACTAGCGTGGGAAAGAACCCGATGACAATGGCTTACTTATGATACGAGCTCACTAGCTATGTTGGGTTTACCTTCCATAGCAAGCTTGTTTCATAATACCCACGACTGGTGAGGTAGACTAATGTTGGGACACGCTTAGGTACACTAGATCAGGGTTCCCCAACTGGCGGCCCATGGGCCGTGATTTTATTTGTCCCCCCCCAAGTTTTCTGAGCAATATAAACTCAGCAAAAAAAAAACGTCCCTTTTTTAGGGCCCGGTCTTTCAAAGATAATTAGCAAAAATCCAAATCACTTCACAGATCTTCATTGTAAAGGGTTTAAACACGGTTTCACATGCTTGTTCAATGAACCATGAACAATTAATGAAAGGGTCATTAAGACACTAACAGCTTACAGACGGTAGGCAATTAAGGTCAGTTAGAAAAACTTGGGACACTAAAGAGGCCTTTCTACTGACTCTGAAAAACACCAAAAGAAAGATGCCCAGGGTCCCTGCTCATCTGCGTGAATGTGCCTTGGGCATGCTGCAAGGAGGCATGAGGACTGCAGATGTGGCCAGGGCAATAAATTGCAATGTCCGTACTGTGAGACGCCTAAGACAGCGCTACAGGGAGACAGGACAGACAGCTGATCGTCCTCGCAGTGGCAGACCACGTGTAACAACACCTGCACAGGATCGGTACATCCGAAACATCACACCTGCGGGACAGGTACAGGAGGGCAACAACAACTGCCCGAGTTACACCAGGAACGCACAATCCCTCCATCAGTGCTCAGACTGTCCGAAATAGGCTGAGAGAGGCTGGACTGAGGGCTTGTAGGCCTGTTGTAAGGCAGGTCCTCACCATACATCGCCTATGGGTACAAATCCACCGTCGCTGGACCAGACAGGACTTGCAAAAAGTGCTCTTCACTGACGAGTCGCGGTTTTGTCTCACCAGGGGTGATGGTCGGATTTGCGTTTATCGTCGAAGGAATGAGCGTTACACCGAAGCCTGTACTCTGGAGCAGGATCGATTTAGAGGTGGAGGGTCTGTCATGGTCTGGGGCGGTGTGTCACAGCATCATTGGACTGAGCTTGTTGTCATTGCAGGCACTCTCAACGCTGTGCGTTACAGGGAAGACATCCTCCTCCCTCATGTGGTACCCTTCCTGCAGGCTCATCCTGACATGACCTTCCAGCATCACAATGCCACCAGCCATACTGCTCGTTCTGTGCGTGATTTCCTGCAAGACAGGAATGTCAGTGTTCTACCATGGCCAGAGAATAGCCCGGATCTCAATCCCATTGAGCACGTCTGGGACCTGTTGGATCGGAGGGTGAGGGCTAGGGCCATTCCCCCCAGAAATGTCCAGGAACTTGCAGGTGCCTTGGTGGAAGAGTGGGGTAACATCTCACAGCAAGAACTGGCAAATCTGGTGCAGTTCATGAGGAGGAGATGCACTGCAGTACTTAATGCAGCTGATGGCCACACCAGATACTGTCTGTTACTTTTGATTTTGACCCCCCCCTTTGTTCAGGGACACATTCTTCCATTACTGTTAGTCACATGTCTGTGGAACTTGTTAATTTAATGTCTCAGTTGTTGTATCTTGTTCATACAAATATTTACACATGTTAAGTTTGATTAAAAATAAGACCAGTTGACAGTGAGAAAACGTTTCTTTTTTTGTCGAGTTTATATACTGTGACTTCAGAAAGTATTCAGACCCCTTGACTTTTTCCACAATTTGTTACATTACAGCCTTATTCTGAAATGGATTAAATAAATAAAAAATCCCTCAGCAATCTAGACACAATACCCCATAATGACAAAGCAAAAACAGCAGGTTTTTAGAACTGTTTGCAAATTTATAAAAAATAAAGAAATACCTTATTTATATACGTATCAGACCCTTTGCTATTACACTCGAAATTGAGATCAGATGCATCCTGTTTCCATTGATCATCCTTGAGATGTTTCTACAACTTAATTGGAGTCCACCTGTGGTAAATTAAATTGATTGGACATGATTTGGAAAGGCACACACCTGTCTATATAAGGTCCCATAGTTTACAGTGCATGTCAGAGCAAAAACCAAGCCATGAGGTCGAAGGAATTGCTCGTAGCGCTCTGAGACAGGATTGTGTCAAGGCACAGATTGGGGAAGGGTACAACATTTCTGCAGTATTGAAGGTCCCCAGGAACACAGTGGCCTCCATTCTTAAATGGAAGTAGTTTGGAACTACCAAGACTCTTCCTAGAGTACTGCACTGCATCTCAGTGCAAGAGGTGTCACTACAGTCCCTGGTTCGAATCTAGGCTGTATCACATCCGGCCATGATTTGGATTCCCATAGGGCGGCGCACAATTGGACCAGCGTTGTACGGGTTTGGCCAGGGTAGGCCGTCATTGTAAATAAGAATTTGTTCTTAACTGACTTTCCTAGTTAAATAAAGGTTCAATTAAAAAATTTTAAAGTCTCTGAATGTCCTTGAGTGGCCCAGCCAGAACCTGGACTTGAACCCGATCGAACAGCTCTGGAGAGACCTGAAAATAGCTGTGCAGCAAAGCTCCCCATCCAACAGAGCTTCAGAGGATCTGTAGAGAAGAATGGGAGAAACGCCACAAATACAGGTGTGGCAAGCTTGTAGCGTCACACCCAAGAAAACTCGATGCTGTAATCACTGCCAAAGGTGCTTCAACAAAGTACTGAGTAAAGGGTCGGATGTCAGTCTCAATGTCAACAGTGAAGAGGCGACTCCGGGATGCTGCCCTCCTAGGCAGAGTTCCTCTGTCCAGTGTGTGTTCTTTTGCTCATCTTAATATTTTATTTTTATTGACCAGTCTGAGATATGTAGTATTCTTTGCAACTCTGCCCAGAAGGCCAGCATCCCGGAGTCGCCTCTTCACTGTTGTCGTTGAGACTGGTGTTTTGTGGGTACTATTTAATGAAGCTGCCAGTTGAGGACTTGTGCGGCGTCTGTTTCTCAAACTAGACACACTAATGTACTTGTCCTCTTGCTCAGTTATGCACTGGGGCCTCCCACTCCTCTTTCTATTCTGTTAGAGCCAGTTTGCACTGTTCTGTGAAGGGAGTAGTACACAACGCTGTATGAGATCTTCAGTTTCTTGGCAATTTCTCGCATGGAATAGCCTTCATTTCTCAGAACAAGAAGAGACTGACGGTTTTCAGAAGAAAGTACTTTGTTTCTGGCCATTTTGAGCTTGTAATCAAACCCACAAATGCTGATGCTCCAGATATTCAACTAGTCTCAACAAGGCCAGCTTTATTGCTTCTTTAATCAGAACAACAGTTTTCAGCTGTGCTAACATACAGTTGAAGTCGGAAGTTTACATACACTTAGGTTGGAGTCATTAAAACTCGTTTTTCAACCACTTCACAAATGTCTTGATAACAAACTATAGTTTTTGCAAGTCGGTTAGGACATGTACGTTGTGCATGACACAAGTAATTTTTCCAACAATTGTTTACATACAGATTATTTCACTGTATCACAATTCCAGTGGGTCAGAAGTTAACATACACTAAGTTGACTGTCCCTTTAAACAGCTTGGAAAAATCCAGAAAATTATGTCATGGCTTTAGAAGCTTCTGATAGGCTAATTGACATCATTTGAGTCAATTGGAGGTGTACCTGTGGATGTATTTCAAGGCCTACCTTTAAACTCAGTGCCTCTTTGCTTGACATCATGGGAAAATCAAAAGAAATCAGCCAAGACCTCAGAAAAAAAATTGTAGACCTCCACAAGTCTGGTTCATCCTTGGGAGCAATTTCCAAATGCCTGAAGGTACCACGTTCATCTGTACAAACAATAGTACGCAAGTATAAACACCATGGGACCATACAGCCGTCATACCACAGGAAGGAGAAGCATTCTGTCTCCTAGAGATGAACGTACTTTGGTGCGAAAAGCGCAAATCAATCCCAGAACAACAACAAAGGACCTTGTGAAGATGCTGGAGGAAACAGGTACAAAATTATCTATATCCACAGTAAAATAAGTCCTATATCGACATAACCTAAAAGGCCAGTCAGCAAGGAAGAAACCACTGCTCCAAACCTGCCATAAAAAAAGCCAGACTACGTTTGCAACTACACATGGGGACAAAGATCGTACTTTTGGAGAAATGTCCTCTGGTCTGATGAAACAAAAATATAACTGTTTGGTCATAATGACCATCGTTATGTTTGGAGGAAAAAGGGGGAGGCTTGCAAGTCGAAGAACACCATCCAAACCGTGAAGCACGGGGTGGGCCGCATCATGTTTTGGGGGTGCTTTGCTGCAAGAGGGACTGGTGCACTTCACAAAATAGATGGCATCATGAGGCAGGAAAATTATGTGGATATATTGAAGCAACATCTCAAGGCATCAGTCAGGAAGTTAAAGCTTGTTCGCAAATGGGTCTTCCAAATGGACAATGACCCCAAGCATACTTCCAAAGTTGTGGCAAAATGGCTTAAGGACAACAAAGTCAAGGTATTGGAGTGGCCATCACAAAGCCCTGACCTCAATCCCATAGAAAATGTGTGGGCAGAACTGAAAAAGCGTGTGCGAGCAAGGAGGCCTACAAACCTGACTCAGTTACACCAGCTCTGTCAGGAGGAATGGGACACATTTCACCCAACTTATTGTGGGGAGCTTGTAGAAGGCTACCCGAAACGTTTGACCCAAGTTAAACAATTTAAAGGCAACGCTACCAAATACTAATTGAGTGTATGTAAACTTGACACACTGGAAATGTGATGAAAGAAATAAAAGCTGAAATAAATAATTCTCTCCTATTATTCTGACATTTCACATTCTTAAAATAAAATGGTGACCCTAACTGACCTAAGACAGGGAATTTTTACAAGGATTAAATGTCAGGAATTGTGAAAAACCGAGTTTAAATGTATTTGGCTAAGGTGTATGTAAACTTTCGACTTCAACTGTAATTGCAAAAGGGTTTTCTAATGATCAATTAGCCTTTTAAAATGATCAACTTGGATTCGCTAACACAACGTGCCATTGGAACACATGAGTGATGGTTGCTGATAATGGGCCTCTGTACGCCTATGTAGATATGCCATTAAAAATCTGCCTTTTCCAGCTACAATAGTCATTTACAACGTCTACACTGTATTTCTGATCAATTTGATGTTATTTTAATGGACAAAAATGTTTTGCTTTTCTTTCAAAAACAAGGAAATTTCTAAGTGACCCCAAACTTTTGAACACATACACACACTGAGTGAACAAAACATTAAGAACACCTGCTCTTTCCATGACAGACTGACCAGGTGAATCCAGGTGAAAGCTATGACCCCTTATTGATGTCACTTGTTCAATCCACTTCAGTCAGTGTAAATGAAGGTGAGGAGACCGGTTAAATAAGGATTTTTAAGCCTTGAGACAATTGAGACATGGATTGTGTACTGTATGTGTGCCATTCAGTGAGTGAAGATTTAAGTGTCTTTGAATGGGGTATGGTACTAGGTGCCAAGCGAACCGGTATGTGTCAAGAACTGCAGCGCTGCTGGGTTTTTCACGCTCAACAGTTTCCCGTGTTTATCAACAATGGTCCACAACCCAAAGGACATCCAGCCAACTTAACACAAGCGTGGGAAGTATTGAAGTCAACATGGGCCAGCATCCCTGTGGAAAGCTTGACACCTTGTAGACCCTGACGAATTGAGGCTGTTCTGTGGGCAAAAGGCAACTCAATATTAGGAAAGTGTTCTTTGTTTTGTACAGTTATTTTTTGGATGTAAAATACTGTAAAACCACCCGCAAATCAGCTCCAAGTGATTTTAATTTAAGAAATCTGATCCAAAGTATTCCCATGCATAATAGAGAGATATGTGACTGTATACAAATGTAAGCAAGGTTTGTATCTGTTTGAGCATCTTGTGGTCAATTTGTAGTCTACAAATTATTTGTAATTACAGCGCCTTCAGAAAGTATTCACACCCCTCGACTTTTTCCACATTTTGTTGTGTTACAAGGTGGGATTCAAATGTATTTAAAATTGTCATTTTTTTGTCAATGATCTACAGAAAATACTCTAATGTCAAAGTAGAAGAAACATTCTAACATTTATAAAAAATGTATGAAAAATAAAACAATAATATATATTGATTACATAAGTATTCAACCCCCTTGATCATTGCTAGACAGACATTTTTAGGTCTTGCCATAGATTTTCAAGACAATTTAAGTCAAAACTGTCATCATGGTAAGCAACTTCAGTGTATATTTGGCCTTGTGTTTTAGATTTTTGTCCTGCTGAAAGGTGAATTTGTCTCCCAGTGTCTGTTGGAAAAGCAGAATGTACCAAGATTTCCTCTAGGACGTTACCTGTGCTTAGCCCTATTCCTTTTCTTTTCATCCAAAAAGACTCCCTAGCCCTTGCCGATGACAAGCATACCCATAACATGTTGCAGCCACCACCATGCTTGAAAATATGAAGAGTGGTGCTCAGGGATGTGTTCTGTTGGATTTGCCCCAAACATAACGCTTTGTATTCAGGACATAAAGAGAATTTCTTTACATTTTTTTACAGTATTACTTTAGTGCCTTATTGCAAACAGGATGCATATTTTTGAATATTTGTATTCTGTACAGGCTCCACCTTTTCACTCTGTCATTTAGGTTAGTATTGTGGAATAACTACAATGTTGTACATCCATCTTCAGTTCTCTCCTATTACAGCCATTAAACTAACTGTTTTAAAGTCACAATTGGCCTCATGGTGATTCATTGTTGCATACAGAGTGAGTCCATTCAACTTACAATGTGACTCGTTAAGCACATTTTTACTCCTGAACTTATTTAAGCTTGCCATTACGAAAGGGTTGAATACTTATTGACTCAAGACATTTATGCTTTTCGTTTTTAATTAATAGGTAAACATGTCTAACATAATCCCACTTTGACATTATGGGGTATTGTGTGTAGGCTAGTGACACAACCATCCACTCAAGAAAAAAACTAACCGGCCTGAGGCTGAATGTAGTTGATTATCCCCGAACTAGATGGAAACGGAGCATTAAGGTGTGAGGAGGGTGGACAACCACCACTGACCTGATGGTGACGTCAGTCTCTAGACCTTGCCCTCCAGCCTCCACCGCCTTCTCAAAGGACATGAGAGTGTTCTCTGGCGCAAGCTGGGGTATAACACACATGCAAATGATTTGAACATATGGTTACCCTAAACAGAGGTACTACTGACACAGATGATAAATACCAGGCACAAACATCAGTTCAGCAAACTAGCGCATCTCACGATAGCTAATAACACAGCCCAAAAGTTGACTTATACTGACAACGGTAATAAATGATCAAACTACCACACTTCTTGTACTACTACATCACGTGTTGTTTACAGGGTAGCCTTAGTAGTATGGCCTTGCTCAAGTGAAAATCGTCACATTTTTCACCTTGTCGCTTGGGTTTTCAAACTAGCAACCTTTCAGTTACTGGCCCAATGCTCTAACCACTAGGCTACCTGCAGGCAGTTAGTATTGAAAAGAGTTGATGAGAATGGGTTAGTGTTGATGAGAATGGGTTAGTGTTGATGAGAATGGGCTTTAGTGTTGATGAGAATGGGCTTTAGTGTTGATGAGAATGGGCTTTAGTGTTGATGAGAATGGGCTTTAGTGTTGATGAGAATGGGCTTTAGTGTTGATGAGAATGGGTTAGTGTTGATGAGAATGGGCTTTAGTGTTGATGAGAATGGGCTTTAGTGTTGATGAGAATGGGCTTTAGTGTTGATGAGAATGGGCTTTAGTGTTGATGAGAATGGGCTTTAGTGTTGATGAGAATGGGCTTTAGTGTTGATGAGAATGGGCTTTAGTGTTGATGAGAATGGGCTTTAGTGTTGATGATGGCTTTAGTGTTGATGAGAATGGGCTTTAGTGTTGATGAGAATGGGCTTTAGTGTTGATGAGAATGGGCTTTAGTGTTGATGAGAATGGGCTTTAGTGTTGATGAGAATGGGCTTTAGTGTTGATGAGAATGGGCTTTAGTGTTGATGAGAATGGGCTTTAGTGTTGATGAGAATGGGCTTTAGTGTTGATGAGAATGGGCTTTAGTGTTGATGAGAATGGGCTTTAGTGTTGATGAGAATGGGCTTTAGTGTTGATGAGAATGGGTTAGTGTTGATGAGAATGGGTTAGTGTTGATGAGAATAGGTTTTTAGCTATGGATAAGAATGGGTTGGCATTAATGGCGTTGCTGATGAGGCCTACCCACCATGGGTGCCCCTCTGTGCCCGATGAGGGCTGGTGCGAGGCCCAGAGTGCCCTCCTCTTTAAGGCAGGGTGAGTACATGCCCAGGGGCACCAGGTAGAGGGCACACAGCACCGCCATGTACAGCCCCATGATGAGCACCTGTCCAACTAGAACACACAGACACACTGTTTACAAAGGGATACAGTTATTCATTTGTGGTTGATATATGGAATCTGATGGGAATTTCCTCAAGACTAAAGAAAGAATAAAAATGATAAGTAAAACAAATAATTATATTTAAACAGAACAAAACATGAATATCTACAGATGTATTCTTTATTATATGCAGACATCACTGTTGAGATAGAAAACCTCCCTAAAAAGTTTCACACATCAGAGATGTTCACTGTTGAAATAGAAAACCTCTAAAGTTTCCTTCCTTGCCCTAGTTTCCAATCAAATCAAATGTATTTGTCACACACATGGTGAGCAGATGTTTATGCGAGTGTAGTGAAATGCTTGTGCTTCTAGTTCCGACCATGCAGTAATATCTAACAAGTAATATAACCTAACAATTTCACAACAACTTCCTTATACCCACAAGTGTAAAGGAATGAATACAAATATGTACATAAAAATATATGAATGAATGATGGCCGAACGGCATAGGCAAGATGCAGTAAATGGTATAGAGTACAGTATATACATATGAGATGAGTAATGTAGGGTATGAAAACATTATATAAAGTGGCATTGTTTAAAGTGGCAGTGATACAATACATCAAGATGGCAAGATGCAGTAGATGGTATAGAATACAGTATATACATATGAGATGAGTAATGTAGGGTAAGTAAGCATTATATAAAGTGGCTAGTGATAAATTGATTACATCAATTTTCCCATTATTAAAGTGGCTAGAGTTGAGTCAGTATGTTGGCAGCAGCCACTCAATGTTAGTGATGGCTGTTTAACAGTCTGATGGCCTTGAGATAGAAGCTGTTTTTCAGTCTCTCGGCCCCTGCTTTGATGCACCTGTACTGACCTCGCCTTCTGGATGATAGCGGAGTGAACAGGCAGTGGCTCAGGTGGTTGTTGTCCTTGATGAGCTTTTTGGCCTTCCTGTGACATTGGGTGGTGTAGGTGTCCTGGAGGGCAGGTAGTTTGCACCCGGTGATGTGTTGTGCAGACCTCACTACCCTCTGGAGAGCTTTACGGTTATGGGCGGAGCAGTTGCCCTACCAGGCGGTGATACAGCCTGACAGGATGCCCTCGATTGTGCATCTGTAAAGGTTGTGAGTGCTTTTGGTGACAAGCAGAATTTCTTCAGCCTCCTGAGGTTGAAGAGGCGCTGCTGCGCCTTCTTCACCACGCTGTCTGTGTGGGTGGACCATTTCAGTTTGTCCGTGATGTGTACGCCGAGGAACTTAAAACTTTCCACCCTCTCCACTACTGTCCCGTCAATGTAGATAGGGGGCTGCTCCCTCTGCTGTTTCCTGAAGTCCACGATCATCTCCTTTGTTTTGTTGACATTGAGTGTGGTGTTATTTTCCTGACACCACACTCCGAGGGCCCTCACCTCCTCCCTGTAGGCCGTCTCGTCGTTGTTGGTAATCAAGCCTACCACTGTAGTGTCAAATGCAAACTTGATGATTGAGTTGGAGGCGTGCATGGCCACGCAGTTGTGGGTGAACAGGGAGTACAGGAGAGGGCTGAGAACGCACCCTTGTGGGGCCCCAGTGTTGAGGATCAGAGGGGTGGAGATGTTGTTACCTACTCTCACCACCTGGGGTCGGCCGGTCAGGAAGTCCAGGACCCAGTTGCACAGGGCGGGGTCGAGACCCAGGGACGAGTTTGGAGGGTACTATGGTGTTAAATGCTGAGCTGTAATCGATGAACAGCATTCTTACATAGGTATTCCTCTTGTCCAGATGGGTTAGGGCAGTGTGCAGTGTGATGGCGATTGCGTCGTCTGTGGACCTATTGGGGCGGTAAGCAAATTGAAGTGGGTCTAGGGTGTCAGGTAGGGTGGAGGTGATATGGTCCTTGACTAGTCTCTCAAAGCACTTCATGATGACGGAAGTGAGTGCTACAGGGCGGTAGTCATTTAGCTCAGTTACCTTAGCTTTCTTGGGAACAGGAACAATGGTGGCCCTCTTGAAGCATGTGGGAACAGCAGACTGGGATAAGGATTTATTGAATATGTCTGTAAACACACCAGCCAGCTGGTCTGCGCATGCTCTGAGGACGCGGCCGGGGATGCCGTCTGGGCCTGCAGCCTTGCGAGGGTTAACACGTTTAAATGTTTTACTCACGTTGGCTACAGTGAAGGAGAGCCCGCAGGTTTTGGTTGCGGGCCGTGTCAGTGACCCTGTATTGTCCTCAAAGCGAGCAAAAAAGTTGTTTAGTCTGTCTGGGAGCAAGACATCGTGGTCCGCGTGGTTTTTCTTTTGTAGTCCGTGATTGACTGTAGACCCTGCCACATACCTCTCGTGTCTGAGCCGTTGAATTACGACTCCACTTTGTCTCTATACTGACGCTTAGCTTGTTTGATTGCCTTGCGGAGGGAATAGCTACACTGTTTGTATTCGGTCATGTTTCCGGTCACCTTACCCTGATTAAAAGCAGTGGTTCGCGCTTTCAGTTTTGCGCGAATGCTGCCATCAATCCACGGTTTCTGGTTGGGGAATGTTTTAATAGTCGCTGTGGGTACAACATCACCGATGCTAATAAACTCGCTCACCGAATCAGCGTATTCCTCAATGTTGTTGTTCACCGCAATGCGGAATATATCCCAGTCCACGTGATCGAAGCAATCTTGAAGCGTGGAATCCGATTGGTCGGACCAGCGTTGAACAGACCTGAGCTTCCTGTTGTAGTTTCTGTCTATAGGCTGGGAGCAACAAAATGGAGTCGTGGTCAGATTTTCCAAAGGGAGGGCGGGGGAGGGCCTTACATGCGTTGCGGAAGTTAGAATAACAATGGTCTAGGGTTTTGCCAGCCCTGGTAGCACAATCGATATGCTGATAGAATTTGGGGAGCCTTGTTTTCAGATTAGCCTTGTTAAAATCCTCAGCTACAATAAATGCATCCTCAGGATGTGGTTTCCAGTTTACATAGAGTCGAATGAAGTTCTTTCAGGGCCGTCGATGTGTCTGCTTGGGGGGAAATATACACGACTGTGATTATGATCGAAGAGAATTCTCTTGGTAGATAATGCGGTCGGCATTTGATTGTGAGGAATTCTAAGTCAGGTGAACAAAAGGACTTGAGATCCTGTATGTTGTTATGATCACACCACGTCTCGTTAATCATAAGGCATACACCCCCGCCCTTCTTACCAGAGAGATGCTTGTTTCTGTCGGCGCGATGCGTGAAGAAACCAGGTGGCTGTACCGACTCAGATAGCGTGTCTCGAGTGAGCCATGTTTCCGTGAAGCAAAGAACGTTACAGTCTCTGATGTCTCTCTGGAATGCTACCCTTGCTCGGATTTCGTCTACCTTGTTGTCAAGAGACTGGACATTGGCGAGTAGTATGCTCGCGAGCGGTGCGCGATGTGCCCGTCTACAGAGCCTGACCAGAAGACTGCTCCGTCTGCCCCTTCTACGGCGCCGTTGTTTTGTGTCGCCGGCTGGGTCCGATCCATTGTCCTGGGTGGTAGGCCAAACAGAGGATCTGCTTCGGGAAAGTCGTATTCATGGTCGTAATGTTGGTGAGTTGACGTTGCGCTTATATCCAATAGTTCCTCCCGACTGTATGTAATAAAACCTAAGATTTTCTGGGGTAACATTGTACTGCATAGTTTTCTAGGAACGCGAAGCGAGGCGGCCATTTCTGTCGGCGCCGGAAGTCAACAATCGAAGTCAGTATTTGCCTTATTCTACTCTGTAATTAGCATATTATGTATACAGCTGCTCAAACAAGCCCCACCTACTCAATCACAAGTCTCACCTTTCCTATTGATGTCGTAGAAATGCAAGGTTATTGGCCAGGACAGGAGTGTCATCAGCAAGACTCCTCCCACGTGTAAATATGGTGCCGTCACCTATTAAGAACAAACATATTGCAGGAGGTGAAGTAAAGAGAAAATAAAGAGAGAGAGATGACTATAATAGAAGAAAGAAGGGAGGCCCCACCTGGAAAGAGAGGAGAAGAGTGGTCCACTCTTTGCTACATAGGTCAGACAGCACTGCTATGGCCAGAATGGAGAAGGCTAGACTCACCAGGACCCCAATCTGGCAACACATCCGGAGGAGTAGTACAGTTAGGACAATAGACAACCATTGGCACCTTACCCTTTTCACACTAATGAGCACTTCATTTTGCACTGAGCCGAGCACAATTAATTTCCCCTTCATATTTTCAGGATCTATCCATAAATCTGCAGCATTCAGCATTTCATCAGTCTTTTCTTCTACCAGGTAGTCAGCAATTTCATCTAGCTAAAGTCATTAATTTCATCTGGACATGGAAAAATGGATGGAATGATTCTAAAGCTTATAAGAGCAAAGAGGATGTCTAGGAGAGACAGGGAGGATAGGAAACACGATATAGAGAAGTAGGCAGAGGAAGTTGAAATTGGGCAGGGGAAGGCGTGTGGACGTTACCTTGTGGCCCCAGTGTAGGTACAGCTTCTGTCCCTCTGACAGCAGACACACAGCCAACAGCTACAAATTAAAACACACACAGATCATCAGAGAGCTATGTCCAGTATAGCCTGGTACTGTATAGTACAGTATAGCCCTGGTACAGTATATCCCTGGTACAGTATATTCCTGGTACAGTAAAGCTCTGGTTCAGTACAGTATATCCCTGGTACAGTACAGTATAGCTCTGGTTCAGTACAGTACATTCCTGGTACAGTACAGCTCTGGTTCAGTACAGTATAGCTCTGGTTCAGTTCAGTACAGTATATTCCTGGTACAGTACAGCTCTGGTTCAGTACAGTATAGCTCTGGTTCAGTACAGTACATCTCTGGGACAGTACAGTATATTCCTGGTACAGTACAGCTCTGGTTCAGTACAGTACATTCCTGGTACAGTATAGCTCTGGTTCAGTACAGTATATTCCTGGTACAGTACAGCTCTGGTTCAGTACAGTACAGTACAGCTCTGGTTCAGTACAGTATAGCCCTGGTACAGTATAGTACAGTATATTCCTGGTAGAGTACAATATAACTCTGGCTCAGTACAGTAAAGCCCTGGTAAAGTACAGCTATGGTTCAGTATAGTACAGTATATTCCTGTTACAGTACAGGTCTGGCTCAGTACAGTAGAGTATATTCCTGTTACAGTACAGCTCTGGCTCAGTACAGTAGAGTATATTCCTGGTACAGTACAGTATACAGTACAGTTCTCATCACTAAGCTAAGGACCCTGGGACCAATCACCTCCCTCTGCAACTGGATCCTGGACCGATCCCCAGGATCACGCGCCGACCCCAGGTGGTAAGGGTAGGTAACAACACATTCGCCACGCTGATCCTCAACACGGAGGCCCCTCAGGTGTGCGTGCTCAGTCCCCTCCTGTACTCCCTGTTCACTCATGACTGCACGGCCAGGCACGACTCAAACACCATCATTAAGTTGGCCAATGACACAACAGTGGTAAGGCTGATCAGCGACAACGATGAGACAGCCTATTGGGAGGAGGTCAGAGACCTGGCCGTGTGGTGCCAGGACAACAACCTCTCCATCAACGTGATCAAGACAAAGGAAATGATTGTGGACTACAGGAAAAGGAGGACCGAGCATGCCCCCATTCTCATAGACGGGACTGTAGTGGAGCAGGTTGAGAGCTTCAAGTTCCTTTCCGTCCACACCAACAAACTAACATGGCCCAAGCACACCAAGACAGTCATGAAGAGGGCACAACAAAACCTATTCACCCTCAGGAAACTAAAAGGATTTGGCAATGGTCCTGAGATCCTCAAAAAGTTCTACAGCTGCAACATCGAGAGCATCCTGACAGGTTGCATCACTGCCTGGTACAGCAATTGCTCGGCCTCCGACCGCAAGGCACTACAGAGGGTAGTGCGTACGGCCCAGTACATCACCGGGGCCAAGCTTCCTGCCATCCGGACCTCTATACCAGGCGGTGTCAGAGGAAGGCCCTAAAAATTGTCTAAGACTCCAGCCCCCCTAGTCATAGACTGTTCTCTCTGCTATCATGGCAGGCAGTACCGGAGTGCCAAGTCTAGGTCCAAGAGGCTTCTAAACAGCTTCTACCCCCAAGCCATAAGACTCCTGAACATCTAATCAAATGGCTACCCAGACTATTTTCATTGCCCCACACCCCTATTCTATGCTGCTGCTACTCTCTGTTATTATCTATGCATAGTCACTTTAATAACTCTACCTACATGTACATATTACCTTAATTACCTCGACACCAGTGCCCCCGCACATTGACTCTGTACCGGTACCGGTAGCCCTGCTATTGTTATTTACTGCTGCTCTTAAATTATTTGTTATTCTTATCTCTTACTTTTAGGTATTTTCTTAAAACTGCATTGTTGGTTAGGGGCTTGTAAGTAAGCATTTCACTGTAAGGTCTACTACACCTGTTATATTCAGCATGTGACAAATACAATTTGATGTATAGCTCTGGTTCAATACAGTATATCCCTGGTACAGTACAGTATAGCTCGGGTTCAGTATAGTACAGTATATTCCTGGTACAGTACAGTATATCCCTGGGGGGGATCCCCAGATTGATCTGTGACTGATTTATGCTTGCCCTCCAACCCCCCTTGTGGAGCCCCACAAACAAACACACACCCCTCACCAGCAGCAGAGTGACGTAGCTGAAGAAGGCGGCAGCGATGACCAGCAACACCACAGACCAGGGGAACCAGAAACCCAGGTTCCCAAAGTTAAACCTGGAGAAAAAGAGGGGAAATCGGAAGGAAGCGAGCGAGAGAGCGAGAGCAAGGATGGCGATGAGAGTTGAGAGAGGGGATGTGTGTGTGTGTGTGTGTGTGTGTGTGTGGGTGTGTGTGGGGTACTCAGGGCTCAATTGTCCCTCTAAACACTGACATCAATGCAAATGTAATCAAAAATCATATTAAACACTTATCAACAATATCATGCTTTTAAATTCACTGTTAGGCTACGTTTTTTGACCTCACTGTGATGATCAATTTGAAGAAAGAAGTTCAACAACAGGTTGAAACTGGAAAACATGGTCCTCGTGGATGTTTTTCCAAACAACACAATTGATGTTGTTTCAAAGCCAAATAACGAATGATTAATTTAAAGCATTTAAGACGTTGAATGTAGATCACTTACAGTGGGGGAAAAAAGTATTTAGTCAGCCACCAATTGTGCAAGTTCTCCCACTTAAAAAGATGAGAGAGGCCTGTAATTTTCATCATAGGTACACTTCAACTATGACAGACAAAATGAGAAAAAAAATCCAGAAAATCACATTGTAGGATTTTGAATGAATTTATTTGCAAATTATGGAAAATAAGTATTTGGTCACCTACAAACAAGCAAGATTTCTGGCTCTCACAGACCTGTAACTTCTTCTTTAAGAGGCTCCTCTGTCCTCCACTCGTTACCTGTATTAATGGCACCTGTTTGAACTTGTTATCAGTATAAAAGACGCCTGTCCACAACCTCAAACAGTCACACTCCAAACTCCACTATGGCCAAGACCAAAGAGCTGTCAAAGGACACCAGAAACAAAATTGTAGACCTGCACCAGGCTGGGAAGACTGAATCTGCAATAGGTAAGCAGCTTGGTTTGAAGAAATCAACTGTGGGAGCAATTATTAGGAAATGGAAGACATACAAGACCACTGATAATCTCCCTCGATCTGGGGCTCCACGCAAGATCTCACCCCGTGGGGTCAAAATGATCACAAGAACGGTGAGCAAAAATCCCAGAACCACACGGGGGGACCTAGTGAATGACCTGCAGAGAGCTGGGACCAAAGTAACAAAGCCTACCATCAGTAACACACTATGCCGCCAGGGACTCAAATCCTGCAGTGCCAGACGTGTCCCCCTGCTTAAGCCAGTACATGTCCAGGCCCGTCTGAAGTTTGCTAGAGAGCATTTGGATGATCCAGAAGAAGATTGGGAGAATGTCATATGGTCAGATGAAACCAAAATATAACTTTTTGGTAAAAACTCAACTCGTCGTGTTTGGAGGACAAAGAATGCTGAGTTGCATCCAAAGAACACCATACCTACTGTGAAGCATGGGGGTGGAAACATCATGCTTTGGGGCTGTTTTTCTGCAAAGGGATCAGGACGATTGATCCGTGTAAAGGAAAGAATGAATGGGGCCATGTATCGTGAGATTTTGAGTGAAAACCTCCTTCCATCAGCAAGGGCATTGAAGATGAAACGTGGCTGGGTCTTTCAGCATGACAATGATCCCAAACACACCGCCCGGGCAACAAAGGAGTGGCTTCGTAAGAAGCATTTCAAGGTCCTGGAGTGGCCTAGCCAGTCTCCAGATCTCAACCCCATAGAAAATCTTTGGAGGGAGTTGAAAGTCCGTGTTGCCCAGCAACAGCCCCAAAACATCACTGCTCTAGAGATCTGCATGGAGGAATGGGCCAAAATACCAGCAACAGTGTGTGAAAACCTTATGAAGACTTACAGAAAACGTTTGACCTCTGCCAACAAAGGTTATATAACAAAGTATTGAGAAACTTTTGTTATTGACCAAATACTTATTTTCCACCATAATTTGCAAATAAATTCATTCAAAATCCTACAATGTGATTTTCTGGATTTTTTTTTCTCATTTTGTCTGTCATAGTTGAAGTGATGAAAAATGATGAAAATTACAGGCCTCTCTCATCTTTTTAAGTGGGAGAACTTGCACAATTGGTGGCTGACCAAATACTTTTTTGCCCCACTGTATACACATATTAGATCTTATGCATACGCATATACAGTGCCTTCAGAAAATATTCATACCCCTTGACTTATTCCACATTTTGTTGTGTTACAGCCTGAATTCTAAATGGATTAAACATAATTGTTTTCAGCCATCTAAAGCACACACACAATACCCCATAATGACAACGTGAAAACATTTTTAGAAATGTTTGCACATTTATTGAAAAATAAATACAGAAATATATCATTTACATAAGTATTCATACCCAAGTGAATACTTTGTAGAAGCACCTTTGGCAGCGATTACAGCTGTGAGTCTTTATGGGTAAGTCTCCAAGAGCTTTCCACACCTGGATTGTGCAACATTTGCCCATTATTCTTTTCAAAATTCTTCAAGCTCTGTCAAATTGTTTGTTGATAATTGCAGGTCTTGCCATAGATTGCAGGTCATTTTCAGGTCTTGCCATAGATTTTCAAGTAGATTTAGTCAAAACTGTAACTCGGTCACCCAGGAACATTCACTGTCTTCTTGGTAAGCAACTCCAGTGTAGATTTGGCCTTGTATTTTAGGTTATTGTCCTGCTGAAAGGTGAATTAATCTCCCAGTGTCTGGTGGAAAGCAGACTGAACCAGATTTTCCCCTAGGATTTTGCCTGTGCTTAGCTCAATTCCATGTATTTTTATCCTAGAAAAACTCCCTAGTCCTTAACGATTACAAGCATACCCATAACATGATGCAGCCACCACTATGCTTGACAATATAGAGAGTGGTACTCAGTAATGTGTTGTATTGGATTTTCCCCAAACATAAAACTTATTATTCAGGACAAAAAGTTAATTATTTTGCCACATTTTTTGCAGTATTACTTTAGTGCCTTGTTGCAAACAGGATGCATATTTTGGATTTTCTTTTTATTCTGTACAGGCTTCCTTCTTTTCACTCTGTCAATTAAGTTAGTATTGTGGAGTAGCTACGTTGTTGATCCATTTTCAGTTTTCTCCTATCAGCCATTAAACTCTGTAACTGTTTTAAAGTCACCATTGGCCTCATTGTGAAATCCCTGAGCGGTTTCCTTCCTCTCTGGCAGGAAGGAAGTACTCCTGTATCTTTGTAGTGACTGGGTGTATTGATACACCATCCAAAGTGTAATTAATAACTTCACCATGCTCTAAAGGATAGTCAATGTCTGCTTTTGTATTTTTACCCATCTACCAATAGGGGCCCTTCTTTGCGAGGCATTGGAAAACCTCCCTCGACTTTGTGGTTGAATCTGTGGATGAAATTCACTGCTCGACTTAGGGACCCAACAAAAAATTGTATGTGTGGGGTACAGAGATGAGGTAGTCATTCAAAAATCATGTTGAGCACTATTATTGCACACAGAGTGAGTCATTGACTTTTTAAGCAAATTTGTACTCCTGAACTTATTTAGGCTTGCAAATTGCCATAACAAAGGGTTTGAATACTTTTTGACTCAAGACATTTCAGCTTACATTTGTAATTCATTTATAAACATTAAAAAAAAAAACATAATTCCACTTTTGCATTATAGGGTATTGTATGTAGGAAAGTGACAAATAATATAAATGTAATCAATTTTAAATTCAGTCTAACACAAGTCAAGGGGTGTGAATACTTTCTGAAGGCACTGTATATGAGCCCAAGCATGAAAAAAAAAAAGATTTAAAATAATGTTGTGCGGTTATACAATACATAACCTAATAGCCTACCGCATATTACACATGCCAGAAAAACATAACAAAATACATAGATTTAAGATGTCTTTGGTACATAATTGGTCTAGTGTAACGCTCTGGGTGTCGGGGGTGTGAAGTCAGGCGCAGGAACAACAGCGAGTTCAATACAGTGCTTTTAATGCACAACCGGCAAACAATGTCCACACGGAAACACTGGGTGTAACAAACAAATGTCCCATACACGGAGGACAAAAACCCAGTCCAAAATACAATCGATGAACGAAACAAACACTACGTTCATCTACTCCCGAATCCAAAATTACAACTGAACAATCCCGCACAAAGAAACGTACGGGCTGGCTGACTAATAAAGCCCAACTAATTATAATCACCTAAACACAGGTGTAACAAATAAACACATAAGGAGGGGGAGGAAAAAGAGTCAGTGGCAGCTAGTAGGCCGGCGACGACGACCGCCGAGCGCCACCCGAACGGGAAGGGGAGTCACCTTCGGTCGGAGTCGTGACATCTAGCCTATACGCCAAAACAAAAAAATGATAGTAATGGCCTTTGAGTGTGGACTGTATTATTACGCATACTGGATGGACTGTTACCTTATGCTACACTCCAAACTTTCTATCCATGCGTCTGGGAGAGAATGTATAGGCCAAGGCGATGCTGTTGGTTCATTGATTGTGCAGGTCGGTTTACCGAGTTAGCCTACAATTATAGTGAATTTTATATTTGATTTTGAATAGCCTAGTAATAGGGCCTTTTTTATATTTTATAATTAATAGGCTGACAATACCTTTAGCTACAGAATATCTCCTCTCTCTTCTTATTCCTTTCTCGAGCGTGCAGAGATGGGGCCGGTCAACAGTTTAATTAAATATGTTTCGTGTTACTATCGATGTTCCTGTACAGATTTCTCTTGGTTTGGTCCCAAATTAAGCACTGGGTAGCTTTAGGAACATGGTTGGCGAGCCCATGACATACAGAGTTTGGGCGGAATATCACCTGTCGCACAGCGAGAGGCTGCATGCTCCTCAAACAGTGGTTAATGTGTGAAATGAAAGAAGTGTTCTTATAAGCCCAGACATTTCCACAATCCTGTGTGAATGCAGAATATTGATGGTTGCCACTAAAAAGAGCAGAATCCCAGCTGCTACTGTAAGTCAATTTCTCAGCTGCTCCACTATGTTATAAAACCAGAGGAGCCTACCCAGTATAATTTAAACTAAGGGAAAGCTGCCTCCATTCGCTATTCCAGTGCATACGGATGACATGTCTTTTTCCCCCTGCCCGTTCCCTTGTTCCCCTGTTCCTGCCCATTTGATAATGCACCATTCCAACTCGAAAACAAATGTTACATATTAGTAAAGACAAGATTACATTTAGAATAGTCTGATGGGTGAAAATATGATCGCTTCATGAGAGAACAGGGTGTGCAGCCTGAGGCAAAGAACAGAGCAAGATTTTTATGCGACTTTTTCAAATAGTCAATAGCAATAGTTGTGGCTATAGAGTAGGAGGTAATGTTGTTAATGTGATGCAGGAGAGGAGATTCTCCTGACAGGAACACCACTGAATCTCAATGACATACCCCTGCCACAGAGTTGTGGTCTGGCCTTGCATATGTGTGTGTGTGTGTGTGTGTGTGTGTGTGTGTGTGTGTGTGTGTGTGTGTGTGTGTGTGTGTGTGTGTGTGTTTGAGTCCTTATATATTTGAATGCTTGTTCATACTTAGATTTGTGTTTACATTACATTGTGAATATGTAATAGTCAGACCTACCAGTCAAAATCATTGTAGTCATTCTGAGCTTCACTCCAGAAGTAGAGGAAGACCAGTGTGAGACAGAATGTCACGATGAGGAGTGCAAAGCTGGCACATTCCAACTGCAGGGGAGAGAAACACAATAAGTCCCACATAGTGACTTCATAACAAATGCATAACCCATATACTGTTGGCATGGAAATGTACACTAACAAGTAATTACCAGTGATGAGGATTGAACCCACAACATATTGGTGGCAAGGCAGGGATTCACGGCCAGAGCCACTACATTCGCCAAACCTTTTTCACTTCTATTTGTGTTTTCCCCTGACATATAAGGTAAACAACTCAAGCCTGGGCTAACATTAGTCAATGGACTGTCACACAGCAAGTTGTTGTTTTGCAGCAATAAAAGGAAAACTCCACCCAGAAACTATTAGTCCATTGTTGCTATAGTCCCAAAAATGTTTTGCATGTCAGCAATCAAGTTTTCAAGATATATAACTTTCAAAATACAGAAATACAGCCGGTATTTCTCTATTTTGAAAGTTATATATCTTGAAAAGTTGATTGCTGACATGCAAAACATTTTTGGGACCTAATCAACAGTGGAACAATGAAACAAATACCAAAAGATGGGTGGAAGTTTCCTTTAAATGCTCTTACAAAACATAAGAGAGTGCTGTTCTTTGAAAGGGCTGAATGTATGCATTTATTGCCTTGAATGCTTTCCATACAGTTGAGGGAGTGCACATTGAACTCTGAGGAGAGGGAGCAATGCGAAGAAAAGCTCCTTACTGGCTAAAGTGATTGTAAAACTGTGACTGTCAATATCTTTCATGGCTTACATCATTTTTACTGAGTGAGGGAGAGAAAGAAAGAGAACTTGTGTGTGGGCACGCATTCATGTGTGCATGTGAGAGAGAGAGTACAGTGTAGTAGTAGTAGTAGTAGTGTGTGAGTATAGTCTCTTTCAGGGGTTTAAACCATCCTGTGAAATGACCAGATATTCAACAAACAAAAATAACTTTTCACATCAAATGATCTCACTTGGGAACTCAATCCCCCCGTCCCTGCTTGACCCCTGACATCCCTGACCTTGCTGCAGCAGCAGTCTCCCGGCGTGGCACGGGTCCTCTGGTAGCGTCTCCATTGACAGCCGTAGAGGCCAGCCAGGCATGAGACAAAGGGCTGGTGCTCGTAGCGCTGCAGCAGCCGACAGCGCACCACAGGCAGCTTCCCCAGGGTGGTCAGAGAGGGGGCCATGGCTCACACACACAACGCCATCACGATCACACACGAGAGAGAGAGTGTGGAAGAAGTGGATGATGAGAGGAGCGTGAGGACCTGGGAATGAAGCGAGTAAAGGGAGAAATAGTGTTAATATTGTAGCGACACAAACCAAAGCCTAACTGGCTACCCAGACTATTTGCATTGCCCCCCCTTTTATGCTGCTGCTACTCTGTTTATTATCTATGCATAGTCACCTTAATACCTCTACCTACATGTACATATTACCTCAATTACCTCGACTAACCGGTAGCCCCGCAGATTGGCTCTGTACCGGTACCCCCTGTATATAGCCTCGCTATTGTTATTTTACTGCTGCTCTTTAATTATTTGTTACTGTTATTTTTAAATTTTATTACTTAACACATTTTTCTGAAAACTGAATTTTTGGTTAAGGGCTTGTAAGTAAGAATTTCACTGTAAGGTCTACACCGGTTGTATTCAGCGCATGTGACAAATAAAATTTGATTTTATTTGATCTTGTCAAGGGGTTTCAGATTTCACAAGGTCCCGGGTTCAAGCCCCGCCTTCATCACAAAAGGTAGAGATGGTGGAGAAGGACAATGAGTAAAAAGAAGTCAAGTCTAACCTTAAACCTGGCTCCCAAACATTTAACAACTGCTGTAGGCCTAGATTATGAATCAATCAAACCATACTAGGTAGTGATGACAGGCTAGGTGAAGGACAAGCCCCATTCTGACACACATCGTCATTTTCACAATGCTTCAGTTTGGTATGGTTACAGTCTCTGAATTTGGGGATTTCCCTCTGAGGGATCCACAACGCACTAACTTCTACCTTGATTGTGGGCTAGTGGGCTACTATGTGTTAGTTGACCACCATCTATTATGTTTACTGTTAAATGACAAAGAAAGATTAGCCATGGATTACTGGAAAAGCATTGTATAACAATTTATCCAAAAACAAATCATTTTGACTGTCAAATGTTTTCTTTCACAATATCAAAATAGAAACATCTCCTTGCTTTAAAGTCAAAACATATTTTTGGAAAGTTCATATGCTGAGCTAGCCATTAAAAAAAGTATGGTCCACAGATCTAATTGAATCTGAAAAACCCTTTAACTAGAACATAATATGGAAAAATAGGACTTTGGCATTCCCTAATCCAAACCATAAATGTATACATAAATGTGTTCACAGACTGTATTTAACACCAAGGAAACGTTTTATGATGAAATTGGTCCCAACTCCCAACTATTCACTGTGTCCCCTAAATCAGGTAGGCACATTCCTTCATATGATGTGGGAGTGCCCTGCAGTTAAAAATGCTCCTGGGGCAAAGTTACAACATTAATTTTGAAGTGCATGAATTTAAATATTCAATGCTTTGCACCTATTGTTTTATTTGACAATGATAGCACCTTGAATCACTAAATCAATCAGAGAAAATAATTGCTGGCAGGCATCAATGCAGCGATTTTTGGGGGGGGATCTAAATGGCACCTCACTCTTTCCCATTTAACCAGGGGATACAGTTACTACTAGAAGTTATAACAATAAAATGATCAACAGCGAGAATGAATGTGCTAGTCAAGGAACAATTGAGACTCTGGGGATGGGACTGATAAGCAACCTCGTTTGGTGGGTGGAATGGGAAGGAGTGAGAGGCATGCTTTCTTCGGGTCGGGTAAGTGGGGCATGGTTTCTTCGGGTCGGGTAAGTGGGGCATGCTTTCTTCGGGTCGGGTAAGTGGGGCATGGTTTCTTCGGGTCGGGTAAGTGGGGCATGGTTTCTTCGGGTCGGGTAAGTGGGGCATGGTTTCTTCGGGTCGGGTAAGTGGGGCATGGTTTCTTCGGGTCGGGTAAGTGGGGCATGGTTTCTTCGGGTCGGGTAAGTGGGGCATGGTTTCCGGGTGGGGAGGGAGGATGCGGGCGGGTGGATGGATGGGGAATGGATTGGGGTTATTTTGTATGCATTTCTTTGATTGTTTTTGTACCTGTAATCCCCCTCTGTAAAATGACTAAATTCAATTAAAGAAATTTCACAAAAAATAAACTATTGTTGGTATTAATTTTTCATTTTTTTCTTAATATACAGTTGAAGTTGGAAGTTTACATACACTTAGGTCGGAGTCACTAAAACTCGTTTTTCAACCACTCCACAAATTTCTTGTTAACAAACTATAGTTTTGGCAAGTCGGTTAGGACATCTACTTTGTGCATGACACAAGTCATTTTTCCAACAATTGTTTACAGACAGATTATTTCACTTATAATTTACTGTATCACAATTCCAGTGGGTCAGAAGTTTACATACACTAAGTTGACTGTGCCTTTAAACAGCTTGGAAAATTCCAGAAAACGAGGTCATGGCTTTAGAAGCTTCTGATAGGCTAATTTACATCATTTGAGTCAATTGGAGGTGTACCTGTGGATGTATTTCAAGGCCTACCTTCAAACTCAGTGCCTCTTTGTTTAACATCATGGGAAAATCAAAAGCAATCAGCCAAGACCTCAGAAAAAAATTTGTAGAACTCCACAAGTCTGGTTCATCCTTGGGAGCAATTTCCAAACGCCTGAAGGTACCACATTCATCTGTACAAACAATAGTACGCAAGTATGAACACCATGTGACCACAAAGCCGTCATATCGCTCAGGAATGAACGTACTTTGGTGCGAAAAGTGCAAATCAATCCCAGAACAACAGCAAAGGACCTTGTGAAGATGCTGGAGGAAACAGGTACAAAAGTATCTATATCCACAGGAAAACGAGTCCACAGAAAACCTGAAAGGCCGCTCTGCAAGGAAGAGGCCACTGCTCCAAACCTGCCATAAAAAAAGCCAGTAGTCTGGTTTGCAACTGCACATGGGAACAAAGATCGTACTTTTGGAGAAATGTCCTCTGGTCTGATGAAACAAAAATAGAACTGTTTGGCCATAATGACCATCGTTATGTTTGGAGGAAAAAGGGGGAGGCTTGCAAGCCGAAGAACACCATCCCAACCGTGAAGCACGGGGGTGGCAGCATCCTGTTGTGGGGGTGCTTTGCTGCAGGAGGGACTGGTGCACTTTACAAAATAGATGGCATCATGAGGCAGGAAAATTATGTGGATATATTGAAGCAACATCTCAAGACATCAGTCAGGAAGTTAAATAGGTCTTCCAAATCGACAATGACCCCAAGCATACTTCCAAAGTTGTGGCAAAATGGCTTAAGGACAACAAAGTCAAGGTATTGGAGTGGCCATCACAAAGCCCTGACCTCAATCCTATAGAAAATTTGTGGGCAGAACTGAAAAAGCGTGTGCGAGCGAGGATGCCTACAAACCTGACTCCTTACACCAGCTCTGTCAAGAGGAATGGGCCAAAATTCACCCAACTTATTGTGGGAAGCTTGTGGAAGGCTACCCAAAACGTTTGACCCATGTTAAACAACTTAAAGGCAATGCTAGCAAATACTAATTGAGTGTATGTAAACTTCTGACCCACTGGGAAAGTGATGAAAGAAATAAAAGCTGAAATAAATAATTCTCTCCTATTATTCTGACATTTCACATTCTTAAAATAAAGTGGTGATCCTAACTGACCTAAAACAGGTAATTTTACAAGGATTAAATGTCAGGAATTGTGAAAAACTGAGTTAAAATGTATTTGGCTAAGGTGTATGTAAACTTCTGACTTCAACTGTATACCTTAATCTGTTGTTGGTGCCTAAACTACATAACGCGATCGTTATCTGACAACCAATGACATTATGCACACATGCCATGCACTATGCTGAAAATGACAAATGTGTCTACGTTATTGGAAAAAATATTTGCATATGAATTGTAGCCCATAGGCTGCAGAAGTTAACGCCTTGATGTAACTTGTATAGCCTATGTAGGCCTATAGTAGCTGCCCTATGGCGCGGAAATTTCCTCGGGTAACAACAGTGTTTACCTGATACAATAGGCTAGCCTACGTGGACGGCTGTTCAAGTTCCAGCTAAAAGCACCTATGATACAGAGTCGTCGTGCAGGAAATCGTAAATCCCCTAACATATTGACGAATTGGACACATTGTCTGTTTAGGGAACTAGTCAGAGATACGTCTATCCTGTAAGACTGAAGTTATTCAAATGCTAAGAATGTCTATATGTAATATTCAATGCTCATAATTGACACACATGCAAGTTATTCCCTATCTAAATCCTTTATCCGATACTTTACTCCTTTAAATAACCTACCTCAGAAAAGAGTTCCGTTTGATTTCCTGAATTTCCGAAATCCTTGATGTGATGGTTACTCCAGGGTAAGCCGCAGTGCGTTTAGTTCCTCTTCTCGGTAATGCACGCCAGCCAGGTAAAGGATACCGTGCTATTTCTAATTGACATCGACTGCCACCTGTTGCAAATGGAGATATGCTTTCGTGTACAGTAGCGCTATTTCTTTCATCCGGACAATTCCCCCTCTACTGCACTGTCCTTTGATGTTGAATAACGACAGATACAATGATGGATACAATGTTACAATTTCCCGACTCTGTAGGCTACTCTTATCACATTACAGTGTGTGGAGTAGAATATAGACTTTTCGTTACGGACAATATTGTAATCAGAGTTTCAATATTAGCTGACTATATTTCGTATGAAAAAACGTGTGTTATGCAGGGTGGAAAGCCCTAGGACAAATATGTGCTGTTCATTTGAATGTGTATTGTGGAGGCGGGGTTTAGGGAATTAAATTGTAATCAAGTTCTTCAGTCTTACGTAACGTAAATCTTACAGCTGCAAATTTACAGCTTTACCAAAGATTTTGTATAACTACCCCAAGAGAGACCGCAGCCTGTCGTTTCCAACGGGAGCAAATTAATCACAGTGGGCAGAACAAGCAAGGAGGTGGGCAGAGCCAAGAACGAGCTAGCGAGATCGTATTGGCGCGTTCGGGCATTCCCGTCAGGGAACACCTACTTTGAAGTGCGCGTGTACAATAACGCAATTCACCCTTGCACTCCTTCTAAACAATGCAATTTTTAAAAACTTTGGCAAAGGGTAAAGTTTACAAAACGGAGTCAACTCTGTCCGTAACACATTGTAGTTTTGGGAAGAGAACGTGTATTGAGATTAAATGTTCTATCGATGAGAAAATTATCAGAATGTCTGCCAAAATCAATCTCAATTTTCTCCCACTGCCGGCCACTAGGCTTTACCATATCTGGTAGTCGGTGGAAACGCAAACCGGATGCTTCAGATTTACACATCAGGTGAAACATCTGGCCCATCTGTAGATTTACTGTGTGACATAATCAACTTTCAAAATAAAGGGCCCTAAGAAGTATTTCAAACTGTGCAACAAAATGGGAAAAAGGTGGCCACAGACCATTCTAAAAGCATCTCTCTGTGTGTCCCTTTTTTCTCACACACTCAATTTGGTCACTATGAATTCTGAACAATAGTCTAATTTACAAAATAAACTAAACCATGATATTGTGGGGATTTCTGCTAACTGCGACAGTGTAACCCCCCTTGCGGGCCTCCAACCCGGGTCTTCAACAGGCCGACCTGCTAACCACTGCTCAAACAATGGTCTAACCCTTTTGGGGGGATTGTAACAGGCCTAAGGCAAGGTTTGTTACACTATCCCCTCCTTTCGGGAGAGCGTGTCCCTATGCTTCTCCATACCAAGTACATCACACTTTACTATACAAAGTCCCTCACATGTGCACGCCTCTCCGATGGTCCCCAAAGCAGCATTCCACCGCTGCCACCAATGTAGCAATTTTTGCTAACAGCAACAGTGTAACCCCCATTGCGGGTCTCGAACTCAATAATTATTTCTATAGGCTTGCTGCTTTGAATTTCAATTTTATTGACAAGACACCTCTTGAACAAAAAGTCCTGCATATTCTCAGTAATATACATGTCTGGTACATATTGTAAATCAAATGAAAGACATAAAAATAGAAACAGATCCATGTTTTGAAAGATGCCATTTACTGGGTGGATTACCCAGATAATCCAATATTATAGTCCATAATCTCATAAAAGACCTCTCCATTGCAAAGCAGATGCTGGGCGTGTGTAAGACTCTAACTATGAAAAAAGGGGTAGAACAAAGGACATGTTTCATGTTAGACAGCGCCATAGGAGTCTACTGCCATCTCAGGGAAAGCTCTGTTGGAAATCTGTCTGTTCTCTGCTGGTGTTTGAAGTATATGAGGTGCATTCAAAGTTGTTTGAAGCTGTGACACCAGCAGGTACCTGTTCCTTGTACAGCTTTCCCTCCCTCAATCCTAACCTTTAACCATTAGTGAGGAAAATTCTAAACTGACCCAAGATCAGCATCTAGAGGCAACTTAACCCTACTCTGTTTGATCCACAACAGCAAACTACACTCAAATAAAATTTTATTGGTCACATACACATGGTTAGGAGATGTTAATGCGAGTGTAGCGAAATGCAATAATATCTAACAATTCCCCAACAATTACCTAATACACACAAATCTAAAGGAGTGAATGAGAATATGTACATATAAATATATGGATGAGCGATGTCCGAGCGGCATAGGCAAGGTGCAATAGATGATGTAAAATACAGTATATACATATGATATGAGTAATGTAAGACATGTAAACATTATTAAAGTGGCATTATTTAAAGTGGCATTGTTTAAAGGGACTAGTGATCCATTTATTAAAGTGGCCAGTCATTGGGGCTCAATGCAGGCAGCAGCCTCTCTGAGTTAGTGATTGCTGTTTAGCAGTCTGATGGAGATAGATGCTGTTTTTCAGTCTCTCGGTCCCCGCTTTGATGCACCTGTACTGACCTCGCCTTCTGAATGATAGAGGTTGTGGACAGGCAGTGGCTCGGGTGGTTGTTGTCCTTGATGAGCTTTTTGGCCTTCCTGTGACATCGGGTGCTGTAGGTGTCATGGAGGGCAGGTATTTTGCCCCCGGTGATGCGTTGTGCAGACCGCACCACCCTCTGGAGAGCCTTGTGGTTGAGGGCGGTGCAGTTGCTGTACCAGGCTGTGATACAGCCCGACAGGATGCTCTCAATTGTGCATCTGTAAACGTTTGTCAGGGTTTTAGGTGACAAGCCAAATTTCTTCAGCCTCCTGAGGTTGAAGAGGCGCTGCTGCATCTTCTTCACCACACTGTCTGTGTGGTTGGACCATTTCAGTTTGTCTGTGATGTGTACGCTGAGGAACTTAACTTTCCACCTTCTCCACTGCTGTCCCTTCGATGTGGATAGGGGGGTGCTTTGTCTGGTGTTTCCTGAAGTCCACGATCATATCCTTTGTTTTGTTGACGTTGAGCGAGAGGTTGTTTTCCTGACACCACACTCCGAGTGCCCTCACCTCCTCCCTGTAGACTGTTTCATCGTTGTTGGTAATCAAGCCTACTACTGTTGTGTCGTCTGCAAACTTTATGATTGAGTTGGAGGCATGCATGGCCACGCAGTCGTGGGTGAACAGGGAGTACAGGAGGGGGCTGAGCACGCACCCTTGTGGGGCCCCAGTTTTGAGGGTCAGGACAGTGGAGATGTTGTTTCCTACCCTCACCACCTGGGGGTGGCCCGTCAGAAAGTCCAGGACCCAATTGCACAGGGCGGGGTTGAGACCCAGGGCCTCCAGCTTGATGATGAGCTTGGAGGGTACTATGGTACGATCTTTGTACGATCTTTGTCCCCATGTGCAGTTGCAAACCGTAGTCTGGCTTTTTTATGGCAGGTTTAGAGCAGTGGCTTCTTCCTTGCTGAGCGGCCTTTCAGGTTATGTCGATATAGAACTCGTTTTCCTGTGGATATAGATACTTTTGTACTTGTTTCCTCCAGCATCTTCACAAGGTCCTTTGATATTGTTCTAGGATTGATTTCCATGTTTTGCACCAAAGTACGTTCATCTCTAGGAGACAGAACACGTCTCCTTCCTGAGCGGTATGACGGCTGCATGGTCCCATGGTGTTTATATTTGCATACTATTGTTTGCACAGATGAACGTGGTACCTTCAGCCATTTGGAAATCGCTCCCAAGGATGAACCACACTTGTGGAGTTCTACAAAAAAAGTTCTGAGGTCTTGGCTGATTGCTTTTGATTATCCCATGATGTCAAGCAAAAAGGCACTGAGTTTGAAGGTAGGCCTTGAAATACATCCACAGGTACACCTCCAATTGACTCAAATGATGTCAATTAGCCTATCAGAAGCTTCTAAAGCCATGACCTTGTTTTCTGGAATTTTCCAAGCTGTTTAAAGGCACAGTCAACTTAGTGTATATAAACTTCTGACCCACTGGAATTGTGATACAGTAAATTATAAGGGAAATAATCTGTCTGTAAACAATTGTTGGAAAAATGACTTGTGTCATGCACAAAGTAGATGTCCTAACCGACTTGCCAAAACTATAGTTTGTTAACAAGAAATTTGTGGAGTGGTTGAAAAACGAGTTTTAATGACTTTGACCTAAGTGTATGTAAACTTCCGACTTCAACTGTACATAAAAAAAACGAAATACTGCGTAGTTTCCTAAGGACTCGAAGCGAGGCGACCATCTCTGTCAGCGCCACACCTGGATTCAGAGAAACAGTAGAATGAAGAATGATTATATCTGATAGAAGTCATAACCAACCAATCACAGCAACTCCAAAGTGTGATATAAAACAGGTTATACAACGGGTGGGTCTAATCCTGGACGCTGATTGGTTAAAACCGCATTCCAGCCGGTGTCTATTCCACAAAGCTACCACCGGCTAAAGCTATGACATTGAAATGATTATTTATTCTGTTCGATCTCACTGCACAATCCACTGTCTCATCAGCCCAGCAAAACAATTTACAAACTTGTTCTCCACTGTAAAAAGCATCTAGACATTATCTCCAATTTACTTTAGACTAGCAATTGGTTTTCAATAGCAGTGATTTGCATAAACCTTGCTGTCTGTCCCTCTGACATTTGCAACATTGTTTCAATATTGAAATTCAAGCTCCAGCTGTCCCATAGTAATGAACGTGTAGGGGTCGGGAGTCGGGACGAGACAGACAGGCAGGTAACGTTTCTCAGCCAGTCATGAATCCACATTTTTATGAATATATACAAAGAAATTTCACTAGAAAACAGCTTAAACAAATGAAAATGCAGCTACTTTGATGTTATTCTTGCTGCACTGTTTGATGTAACTGTATGTTAGCCGTAGTTGGCTAGCTAGCAAGCAAGGGATAAGAACGTTGCCAGCCAGTATTGCAATAGAACATTTAGAACGAACGACTGGGTTCGTAGATACAGAACAAAAATACTTAAATACTGGGTCGCGTCTCTGGTAACCGAACCGATAGAACCGGTAGTAACCCTAAATTTGTGTCAGGACTATAGATCTCATGGAAGGTTGAAATAGTATGAATAAAATCATCAAAATAAAAATTTATGAAAATATGTCAATCATTATTTGATTATGTTGGTAACCCGTTGAATAAAAGTGATAATGCCATCGAAGTTGGTGTTTGAAGGATATAACCTTTACTTAATACCCATCCCGGATCCGGGAGCATCCTCATCAAAAAAGCTGACTAGCATAGCCTAGCCTTTCGGGACAGGGATATCATATAATATAATTTTCATGAAATTACAAGTCCAATACAGCAAATGAAAGCTAAACATCTTGTGAATCCAGCAATCATTTCCGATTTTTAAAATGTTTTACAGCGAAAACACAATATGTATTTCTATTAGCTAACCACAATAGCCAAAGACTCAACCGCATATTTTCACCATGTTTCTACCGCATAGGTAGCTATCACAAAACCGACCAAATAGAGATATAATTAGTCACTAACCAAGAAACAACATCAGATGACAGTCTTATAACATGTTATACAATACATTTATGTTTTGTTCGAAAAATGTGCATATTTGAGGTATAAATCATAGTTTTACATTGCAGCTCCCATCACAAATAGCACCGAAGCAGCCAGAATAATTACAGAGAGCAACGTGAAATACATAAATACTCATCATAAAACATTTATGAAAAATACATGGTGTACAGCAAATGAAAGATAAACATCTTCTGAATCCAGCCAATATTTCAGATTTTTTAAGTGTTTTACAGGGAAAACACAATATATATTTCTATTAGCTCACTACAGTAGCCAAACACACAACGCAATTTACTCCCCGCCAAAATAGCTTGCACAAAACCGACAGAATAGAGATAAAATTAATCACTAACCTTGAACAACTTCATCAGATGACAGTCTTATAACATCAGGTTATACAATACACTTATGTTTTGTTCGAAAATGTGCATATTTAGAGCTACAAATCCTGATTATACATTGTGAATACGTAGCATCGATTCACCAGAATCTCCAGAGATATTTTGGACACTCACCTAATCTGACCAAAGAACTCATCATAAACTTTACATAAAAATACTTGTTGTATGGCAAATGAAAGATACACTGGTTCTTAATGCAACCGCCGTGTTAGATTTTTTTAAATAACTTTACCATAACAAACAGCTTGCGTTATTGCGAGACAGCGCTCGCCAAAACGGCAGAGAATAGGAATCAACATTTTCCACAGAAATACGAAATAACATCATAAATTGTTCTTACTTTTGCTGAGCTTCCATCAGAATCTTGTACAAGGAGTCCTTGGTCCAGAATAAATTGTTGTTTGGTTTTAGAATGTCCTTTTCTTCTGTCGAATTCGCGCCAACAATGCTAGCCAAGGTTGATAACGTTCCCACCCTCTCTTGACGCAAAGAATGGAAAACTCCAAAAGTCCCAATAAACGTTGAATAAACTGATAAAACTCGGTTGAAAAAATCTACTTTACGATTATATTATCACATGTATCAAATAAAATCAGAGCCGGAGATATTCGCCGTGTAAACCGAAAGCTTTTCAGAAGCTAATGTCGAGCTCCGCCTCGCGCCTTGGTAGAGAAAGGAAATTCCTGACCTGCCAAAAGCTCTTGTTCGACCTCAGATCAAGCTAGACACCCCATTCCACCTTCCACTGCCTGTTGACATCTAGTGGAAGGCGTATGAAGTGCATGCATATCGATAAATATAAGGCAATTGAATAGGCAGGCCCTGAAACAGAGCCTCGTTTTCAGAATTTTCACTTCCTGTCTGGAAGTTTACTGCCAAATGAGTTCTGTTTTACTCACAGATATAATTCAAACAGTTTTAGAAACTTGAGAGTGTTTTCTATCCAATAGTAATAATAATATGCATATTGTATGATCTAGAATAGAGTACGAGGCCGTTTAAATTGGGCACGATTTTTTCCAAAGTGAAAACAGCGCCCCCCTATTGACAAGAAGATAATACTGGCACGGTTTGCCGACCCTCGACTTCATCCTCGGGCCTAACAACACCTGTGCCAATATATCCTCCAAACACCGGCTTCATCAAATCAAATCAAATGTATTTATATAGCCCTTCGTACATCAGCTGATATCTCAAAGTGCTGTACAGAAACCCAGCCTAAAACCCCAAACAGCAAGCAATGCAGGTGTAGAAGCACGGTGGCTAGGAAAAACTCCCTAGAAAGGCCAAAACCTAGGAAGAAACCTAGAGAGGAACCAGGCTATGAGGGGTGGCCAGTCCTCTTCTGGCTGTGCCGGGTGGAGATTATAACAGAACATGGCCAAGATGTTCAAATGTTCATAAATGACCAGCATGGTCAAATAATAATAATCACAGTAGTTGTCGAGGGTGCAGCAAGTCAGCACCTCAGGAGTAAATGTCAGTTGGCTTTTCATAGCCGATCATTAAGAGTATCTCTACCGCTCCTGCTGTCTCTAGAGAGTTGAAAACAGCAGGTCTGGGACAGGTAGCACGTCCGGTGAACAGGTCAGGGTTCCATAGCCGCAGGCAGAACAGTTGAAACTGGAGCAGCAGCACGGCCAGGTGGACTGGGGACAGCAAGGAGTCATCATGCCAGGTAGTCCTGACGCATGGTCCTAGGGCTCAGGTCCTCCGAGAGAGAGAAAGAAAGAGAGAAGGAGAGAATTAGAGAGAGCATACTTAAATTCACACAGGACACCGGATAAGACAGGAGAAGTACTCCAGATATAACAAACTGACCCTAGCCCCCCGACACATAAACTACTGCAGCATAAATACTGGAGGCTGAGACAGGAGGGGTCAGGAGACACTGTGGCCCCATCCGATGATACCCCCCGACAGGGTCAAACAGGAAGGATATAACCCCAACCACTTTGCCAAAGCACAGCCCCCACACCACTAGAGGGATATCTTCAACCACCAACTTACCATCCTGAGACAAGGCCGAGTATAGCCCACAAAGATCTCCGCCACGGCACAAACCAAGGGGGGGCTTCATGGGCATTATCACGTAATTATAATGAAATACTGTTCATGTGATAGAAGGCATTGCCATACCCAATTACAGAAGCCAACTGGCCACTATGTTTCAGCCAATTACTGGACACAATGCTAGTTTCATAACAGAGGCTATGTTACCTAACCTGCACTTGTGTCATACACTCAGGAGAAAGTGTCTTAGCACAAACTTACAGGCTGTGGCCACCCAATTGAAAGGCAAAATCCACACAAAGTAATCCTCCGAAACACAGCGATTCAAAGCTGTGATTGTCCCTAATTGCCCTAACGAGTTGTTCTAATGAGGCCATGACCTCACACAATAACACCAATGTACTGCCCAGTGCCCACCCATTCTCTCTCTGAAGAGAAAAACAAAACTAACAATGCGGTCAGTTTAAATGTAATCAACTTCCAAATGGTTTATTTAATAGATTCACACACTTATACAGTACTGTATGTTGGTCTATGTATGGGAACTCAAAAGTACTGTCATGAGTTACCGGTACTGGGTTACCAATGATTCCAAGGAGCATCAGTATCAATTGTGCCTACTGTTTGACATACTAAACTAACTTCATTTGAGTAAATTGAACTCCTAAATAAGGAATGTTGTCATTTTTATGAGCTACATTGATACCATTTTCCTCTTAAACGTTTTCACACCATCATGGCACTTTTGTTTTATTCTGTGTTGTTACAGCATTCACCCCACATAATGTATTGTGCATTTAATGTGTTTTTTTTTTTTTAATATCGAAAACCCATGATAATTTTGTAATAATCGAACTGAAACCAACCAACCCCCAAAAGCAATAATCACTCAGCACTACTAAAGTCACTGATGCACAGAGCAGACTGGATTTTCCTGAGGTAATGGATTGTCCTGATAGCACGGCGGAGGAACGAAGCTCCTTAATAGTCTCCAGTTGGCTAAATGCCCAGAGGCCACTATGTCCTCGATCAAACCATAACACACAAAAACACAATTTTAACTCTTGCCATATATTTTGTGAATTTTCCACAGTTGCATCCTGTCAGAGCTAATAATGGTGGAGTCCACACCACGAATTGCTCCACAGGGTGGTTGAGGCACTGTCTTTTTCACAGTGTGTCTGACTGGAACATAACGGTTCCTTGCTCACAGCTCAGCCTGATACAGTGACAGCAGAACATCAAGTCCCTCACCGATGTATTCTCTCCTTTGTGTACTAGACTTCTTGGTCAATGATGTTCATGACGTTCTTCTGAAAGTGAGGAATCATTTGTGAAGGAGAGTGTATTCTGGGAGATTGTGTGTGTGTGTGTGTGTCATATCACACAAACACTTGAACCTGTAGTAAAGCCTTCATAGCGCTGTAGTAAAACCTAATAACAAACTTAAACTATGAATGACTTAACAGGAATTAATCATAAACACTGTCACGACACAAACATATTAGGTAGGCATGTTTGCAGGTCTGATCTGCCAGTATTGACTTAGTAAATAAGTATACTGTAGGCTCAGTGGTAAAACTGTTTGCTAATCCACACAGCATCACATGACACAGTTTGGGCAGTCAATAGTGTTACACAATTTGTTACACAACTAACACCACTGCCTTCATTAGGCCCTGACAAAATACCTAGGAATGAATGGTGTATTTCATCCAGTATGGGGCAAATTCTAGCTTCCACTTACATTTTAATTTAGGGCTCTATTCAATCTGTATCGCATAATAGAAATGTAAAGGTAATTTTATGATCTGATTGGTCAAAAGACCAATTATTGAAATAAAGATCAGAATTGGGCCTCTGTCTAAACGCAGCCTGTGTCTCAAATTTACATCAATGCATGACCAAGTACAATTTTGTCTTAAATAGAAGTTCGAATTTGCCCTTTTATCAGTAGATTTTATCAAGAAGACATGAGCAGGGCCAACTATCATTAGTTAGAGAGGGGAAGGAATGAGAATCTTCATAGTTCTTCATACTTAAAACAAGAGGGGTCACTCTTGTTCAAGCAACATACCTCTACCGCTCATCACCCAGCTCATATGAAACAGAAACGTTAAAGTAGCTTGTAAAGGATACATTGTATAGGAATGTATTCCTTTTCTGAACGTTGAATGGATATGTGTAGCTGTTACATATTATCTGATAGCAAGTAAGCTATCATTATACTTTTACAAATCTGGAGCATATTCATTTGAAAAGACAACTAAAAACGAAACATTAGGTAATACAACCGTATAGCCTAAGGCAAGTAGAAGTTATTTTCTTCAATAATCAATTTATTTAACTAGGCAAGTCAGTTAAGAACAAATTCTTATTTACAATGACGGCCTAGGAACAGTGGGTTAACTGCCTTGTTCAGGGGTAGAACGACAGATTTTTACCTTGACAGCTCGGGGATTCGATCTAGCAACTTTTCGGTTAATGGCCAAGCGCTCTAACCACTAAGCTACCTGCCGCCCCAATATCAATGGGTATATCATTAATTGAAATTCCATTGAACAGCAGAAAATATCCCAGTCTGTGCCTTTAATGATGTGCTAAGTCTGAAAATAAAAAAAGCCCCTGGAATGGATACAGCCTAATAAATAAATCATAGTTGAATTGTGATATGTGGCATGGCTACTTTAATTGTGTGTGTGGTGCGCCCTCTGCTGTTCTTCCGGACACAAATAGTGAAAGCAACTTCCGTTTGTCGAGCTAGCCATTCGGCTCGCGGCGGACTTTGATACATGTTGTCACTGACTACACAGAGAGGTGCATTAAGTTACCCAAATTTACGGTTGTTGAGAGAAGCGGAAAAAGAAACGAAAAAACGAATTTCTCCGAGAATGACAGACTTGGGGATTTCACTGGCACTATTGGCGACAACAGTACTTCTCTGCGAGGCGACGCGCAGACTGATCTCGCGCCTCTTCTCTGGCAAGGATTATGCGATTTACCTAGTGGAAATTGTCTCGACCTACCAGCTCTGTGCATGTACGCACGAACTCAAAGTCCTGGGCATAGTTGGCAGAATCGAACCGCATATAGCACTCACACTGACTTTCATAATCACGGTGGTCCACGTAATAACTTTTCACGGGGCGTTCGCCAACCCAAATGGTGCTATCGAGAACGTTTACCGCAAGAATATCACAGGGAAAACTGCGGTGGCGCGCATAACTTGTATGTTTATAGGTGGGAAAGCTGCGCAGCTCCTCGTGCCCCACATTTGGTCCTTGGGTCTATCCGACCACCACCTCAGGCACAAACGGTTCGGATTTAAATGCTTCAGTCCCATCAATGGGTCCCTGTTGGAGGCCGCTGGTGTGGAGCTGGCTTGCACTTTCGCTGTCCAAGCCGCAGTCCTCCACATTCATAAACTAGACGAGAGATTCCACGCCCCTGTCATCGCTGCTGTCATTACATCACTGGTTTACTCAGGTTTGTCAAATTGATTTTCATTATGATCATCGCCACACTTTAATAAGTCAGAAGTATAATAGCCTAGTTATCTGCTTGTGCCCTCATGTCATTTATACTTCAATTAAGCTAATTGAATTTGTTTGCAATTACTAGACTTGGGACTGGAATAGAAATGGAGACTTGGATTGTGTGTAAGCAGGCAAGGAGAGAAGGGGGGCGTGGGTGTATGTAATGCATTTACACTAACCTATATGAACATGAGAGGAACTATCCTACTGAGATGTCAATTAACTTTCACCCTCTACTCCCCCCAATCTCAGGGGGTCATATTTCAGGGGCTGTTTTCAACCCAATCATGGCCTTCTCCGTCCAGTTCCCCTGCAGTGGACACACCTTCCTGGAATATGCTTTTGTCTACTGGCTAGGACCAGTCATAGGTAAAGTACTTGTGCTATTTTTCCTACTAGCTGTAAAGGAAATGGTAGCCTGGACAACCAGACTGACAACAGCGCTCACACTTCGTCATACGTGAAGTGAAACAGAATGTGAGTTGTCATGATATCGTTCTGGTTCCACTAGGATAGAGAAATGGTAGCCTGGTCCCAGAACGGTTTGTGCTATACAATTTTTGTATTTTACCAGGTAAGTTGACTGAGAACACATTCTCATTTACAGCAACGACCTGGGGAATAGTTACGGGGGGGAGTGAATGATCCAATTGGAAGCCTGGGATGATTAGGTGGCCATGATGGTATGAGGGCCAGATTGGGAATTTAGCCAGGACACTGTGGTGAATACACTTACTCTTACAATAAGTGCCATGGGCTCTTTAGTGACCACAGAGTCAGGACACCCGTTTAACATCCCATCTGAAAGACAGCATCCTACACAGGGCAATGTCCCCAATCACTGCCCAGGGGCATTGGGATATGTTTTTAGACCAGAGGAAAGAGGGCCTCCAACATCACTTCCAGCAGCATCTGGTCTCCCATCCAGGGACCAACCCTGCTTAGCTTCAGGGTGGGATGCAGGGTGGTATCTTGCTGGCTCGTATGCTTCTAGCTCAAAGCCTATGGTCATTTGCATGACAATGAGGTACCAGGCTAGAAAAATGGGTTCTTGTGTAAGACAATTGAGTTTCACCCTGCCCTGGGGTTTGGGACAGGGCTGGACTACAGAGGAAAAACTTGCTCCCAAGTGTACCCTGTATAATCTCTATCTATCTATATTCACAGGCATGGCAATGTGCATCCTGCTCTTTGACAAAATCATCCCACTCCTATCTGGGAAAAGCACAATGGGCCTGGGCATCCCTGTTGTCCAGAAGAAGAAGATACAGTAACACACAACTGAGATTGTGGCTTAGCCCTCTGAGTAGGCCCTTTTATATATGGATGGTGCCAGGGCGGCCATTAGTTTTTGATCATTATGGTCACCTTAACATGACTAGGTCTAAGGGCGTTCACACATACTAAGTCTTAACTTTGATCATTTTACCCCCCACCCCCCCAAAAAAAGAAAAACTGTAGTGGGCATAAATCTATAATCTATCAAATTATCAATATTGGTGCCTGCCACAAACAAAAAACAGTATTCTGTCTATGCTTAGGGCTAAGTGCTCATCCATGCAACAAACAGTTGCTACTCATTTTCAATTTATGCTGCCCTAAAGAAGGGCCATAACATCAGCTGTTGATCAGTAAAACATTTTTACTTAATGTAAGATTTTTATATGGAAAATGTGCTGAGAAAAGGCTCCCTGGACTTTGTCATTATGCAATATTTGTCATTAGTGCAGGGTTACCTCTAATGGCATAACATGTTCCTATATGAAACTATCCGAAACTGTCATGACCTCATGAACTGAAATTAACCTTCTACTATGGATGACTCCGAATGCATTGTATGCCATTGCTGTAAAGTATTCAGACCCCTTGACTTTTTCTATTGTTACGTTAGCCTTATTCTAAAATGTATTAAAAATGTTTTTCCCCCCTCAATCTACACACAACACCCCATAATGACAAAGCAAAAACAGGTATTGACATTTTTGCTAATTTATAAAAAAAAAAAATAGGGAAATATGACAGTTACATAAGTATTCAGACCCTTTACTCAGTACTTTGTTGAAGCACCTTTAGCAGCGATTACAGCCTCGAGTCTTCTTGGATATAACGCTACAAGCTTGGCACACCTGTATTTGGGGAGTTTCTTCCATTCTTCTCTGCAGATCCTCTCAAGCTCTGTCAGGTTGGATGGGGAGTGTTGCGGCACAGCTATTTTCAGGTCTCTCCAGAGATGTTCAATCAGGTTCAAGTCCGGGCTGCTCAATGACGTCCAGATACTTGTTCCAAAGCAACTCCTACGTTGTCTTGGCTGTGTGCTTAGAGTCGTTGTCCTGTTGGAAGGTGAACCTTCGTCCCAGTCTGACGTCCTGAGCACTTTGGAGCAGGTTTTCATCAAGGATCTTTATACTTTGCTCCGTTCATCTTTCCCTCGATCCTGACTAGTCTCCCAGTCCCTGCCTCTGAAAAACATCCCCACTGCATGATGCTGTGTCGTGGAAATTCATGTATACTGAGAGAGATTTGGACAATTATTCAAACAAATCAATCTTTAACATTGATTCATTATTGCAATAATGAAGCTGGTCGACCGCACACTCTGAAGTGTGTGTTGCAGAGAGCTTAACCTTCCAGAGGAATCCTGGTTCTTATATAGCCGACATTAAATGCTTAGTCATGGCTGGTTCCACCCCTCCCATGCAGATCAGGAGACTCAGACACTTTGGGTTCATCTTGTGATTATCTGCACCTGGTGCCGTTTTAACCCCCAACCCGGCTTTGTTTCTATATCATCCTTTTATTTGGGCAACTGAGGGATTTTGTTCTACTCCTCCAGGCTCTCTGTTACACCCACCACATCTTGTCTATAGAATGCAGTCTTTAGGTTTTATCACCAAGTCAACGGTCAGCTCAAGCTCTCTCTAGTGACCATACGCTTAGATTAGCTACAAGGAGCTAGAGTGTAGACCATAAAAACATATCATTAGAACAGAAATGTCCCACTCTTTTTCAAATATATAATTGTTAAATATCAAACAAATCAGGTAAACACGGAATTTCTCACAGCTGCCACCATTATTCACCGTAGGGATGGTGCCTGGTTTCCTCCAGACGTAATGCTTAGCATTCAGGCCAAAGAGTTCAATATCGGTTTCTTCAGACCAGAGAGTCCTTTAGGTGCCTTTTGGCCACCTCCAAGCGGGCTGTCATATGCCTTTTACTAAGGAGTGGTTTCCATCTGGCCACTACCATAAAAGGCCTGATTGGTGGTGTGCTGCAGAGATGGGAGAACCTTCCAGAAGGACAGCCATCTCCAAAGAGGAACTCTGGAGCTCTGTCAGAGTGACCATCGGGTTCTTGGTCACCTCCCTGACCAAGGCCCTTCTCCCCCGATTGCGCAGTTTGGCCCGCGGCCAGCTCTAGGAAGAGTCTTGGTGGTTCCAAACTTCTTCCATTTAATAATGGAGGCCACTGTGTTCTTGGGGACCCTTCAATGTTAAGAAAATGTTTTGGTACCATTCCCCAGGTCTGTGACTCGACACAATCCTGTCTCGGAGCTCTATGGAGAATTCCATCGACCTCATGGCTTGGTTTTTGCTCTGACATGCACTGTCAACTGTGGGACCTTATATAGACAGGTGTGTGGCTTTCCATTTGAATTTACCACAGGTGGACTCCAAGTTGTAGAAACATCTCAAGGATGATCAATGTAAACAGGATGCACCTGAGCTCAATTTTAAGTCTCATAGCTTTGTCATTGTGTGTAGACTTGAGTACATTTTTATTTAATCCATTTTAGATTTAGTCTGTAATGAAACCAAATGTGTAAAAAGTGAAGGGGTCTGAATACTTTCCGAATGCACTGTACCATGTTGTTGTATGGACCTTATACCCCGGATGACTACACCAGTACAACATACTCAATATGAGCAGAATGAAAAGACATGTCCCTAAGGGAGAGGCTATACAGACACGCTGGTGCCCAAATTGATGTCTGTCGAGCAGCAAGAGCAGTGGAGACAAACATTTGGTTCAGTCGGAAACCTGGTCTCAGACTAGACGTAGTATTTACATAGTAAATGAAAATCCGAGACACGAGACAGTATGATAAGTTACATAAGACAAATGGCAAAAACAAAAAGTACGGTAGTTGGTTGGGGTGGATGGGTGATAGTATATCGGACGTCTATCAACCCAAATGCTGCGAGCTCGAATCAGACAAATTTGAGCTAATTAGCAACTAACTGATTTACTACTTTTCATGTTAGGGGAAGGGTTAGCTAACTCTTTAACCTAACTCCTGAACTTAACCCTAACGTTAGCCACCTAGCTTGAATTTGTTTCATACATTTTGCAAATTCGTCACATATGGTACGTTTTAGCAAATTATTAACATAAGAATTGAAATTCGTAACATACGAAATTGGTGATGGACGTTCAAACATATACTAAAACATACTAAAATTACATACAGAATAATAAAAAAATGCTCTGACCACAGCTCAGCTGCAGCTAGTCGTCCTGAGCCCTTCAGCTAGCTAGCTAGTTTAATGATTGTGGCTAGTAACTTCAGCTAGAATTGGAAACTTGTCTAAGTTGGGACTTGGGAGTTTTCAGAAGCATCCAGTTAAAATCGGAGTAATAGTTTATTTAATAAAAACATTTGAACGCTAGATGCTCACTACAATAAAAATTTGCTTCAGCAGTCACCCTGGCCTGATTGGCTACACTATCTAGTGAGCAGTGTAGGTAGACTGTTTCATGGTAACATCCAGATGTTTATGACGAATATTACAAGTTAATTCTCATGTAGGCTGCTATCCTCCTCAAAATAAAATCAAGTGTGATTAAACAAATTGGAGATTGTGACCAAAACAAGTTATTTCTCCCTCGTCCATTGACAAACAGCACGTTTATTTACAAGGGCTTATCAGGACGACTGACTGAACCAAACAGTCTGTCTCTACACTCGACCCTCAACTGCGTGACATACAGAGCGATGCAAAAGTATTCAACCCTTTGGCGTTTTTCCTATTTTGTTGCATTACAACCTGTAATTTAAATGTATTTCTATTTGGATTTCATGTAATGGACATACAAAAAGTCCAAATTGGTGAAGTGAAAAAGATTATTTTTTTAGACATTTTTGAAACAAGTAAACAAAAGGGGTTGCATACATATGTATGCAACCCCTTTGCTATGAAGCGCCTAAATAAGATCTGGTGCAACCAATTACCTTCAGAAGTCACATAATTAAATAAAGTCCACCTGTGTGCAATCTAAGTGTCACATGATCTCAGTATACATGTTCTGAAAGGCCCCAGAGTCTGCAACACCACTAAACAAGGGGCACCACCAAGCAAGCGGCACCATGAAGACCAAGGAGCTCTCCAAACAGGTCAGGGACAAAGTTGTGGAGAAGTACAGATCAGGGTTGGGTTATAAAAAAATATTCTAAACTTTGAACATCCCACGGAGCACCATTAAATCCATTATTAAAAAATGGAAAGAATATGGCACTACAATAAACCTGCCAAGAGAGGGTCGCCCATCAAAACTCATGGACCAGGCAAGGAGGGCATTAATCAGAGAGGCAACAAAGAGACCAAAGATAACCCTGAAGGAGCTGCAAAGCTCCACAGCGGAGATTGGAGTATCTGTCCATAGGACCACTTTAGCTGGGCTTTACAGAAGAGTGTCAAGAGAAAAGCCATTGCTTAAAGAAAAAATTAGCAAACATGTTTGGTGTTGGCCAAAAGGCATGTTGGAGACTCCCCAAACATATGGAAGAAGGTACTCTGGTCAGGCGAGACTAAATTTGAGCTTTTTGGCCATCAAGGAAAATGCTGTCTGGCACAAACCCAACACCCCAAGAACCCTATCCCCACAGTGAAACATGGTGGCAGCATCATGCTGTGGGGAAGTTTTTCCATTGGCAGGGACTGGGAAACTGGTCATAATTGAAGGAATAATGGAGGGTGCTAAATACAGGGAAATTGAGGGAAACCTGTTTCAGTCTTCCAGAGATTTGAGACTGGGACGGAGGGTCACCTTCCAGCAAGACAATGACCCTAAGCATACTGCTAAAGCAACACTCGAGTGGTTTAAGGGGAAACATTTAAATGTCCTGGAATGGCCTAGTCAAAGCCCAGACCTCAATCCAATTGAGAATCTATGGTATGACTTAAAGATTGCTGTACACAAGCGGAACCCATCCAACTTGAAGGAGCTGGAGTAGTTTTGCCTTGAAGAATGGGCAAAAATCCCAGTGGCCAGATGTGCCAAGCTTATAGAGACGTACCCAAAGAGACTTGCAGCTGTAATTGCTGCAAAAGGTGGCTCTACAAAGTATCTTTGTAGAGGGGCAGTGACTAGTTATGCACGCTCAAGTTCTGTTTGTCTCATTTCTTGTTTGTCACAATAAATAAATAAATAAATAAATAAATAAAAAAGGTGTGTAAATCAAATGATACAAACCTCCCCAAAAAATAAATCTTAATTCCAGGTTGTAAGGCAACAAAATAAGAAAAATGGCCAAGGGGGTGGGGAATACTTTCACAAGGTACTGTACATCCATTTGGGCACCAGGACTCCCTAATGTCATCAGTCATTGTGACATACCTCAGTAGAAAGAAATTCTGCATCACAAATGGAGCCAGGCGTTTGCAGCCCCTCAAGTTTAATATGAACTTTGTTCCAAACGATGGAGTACCTTAGTCTTTGCATGTGTGCTGGATTTTCAACAAGCGTCAACTGTCCCATTTTAGAGTCATGGTACCATTCCAGGTATAAATGTCTAAAAACAAGGGTTATGTTATGACTAGTCTGGATCATGATGATTAGACATTTAAGGGGTCATATGTTCATGTCAAACAATGCATTATAACTGCAAAGGTCAGTTTGCTCTTTGGCAGAAAGAGAGAGCAAACTAATGTTTAGGCAGACCCGGGCATTACCTTATTGCAGTTACATAACAGGGAGTCTTTGAAATGGCATCCTATTCCCTATATATAGTGCACTACTTTTGACCACAGCCCTATAAGCCCTGGTCAAAAGTAGTGCACCACACACACACTAGTGAATAGGGCGCAGTTTTAGACAGTCATAGAAAACACAAAAAAATGCCTCTACTCAATCACTACTCCACATGTTGATTGTAGAATGAATTCTACAATGCTGTTTGGCCAGCAGTACCTCGGTAGCTTCTCAGGCCAAAGAAGAGTATTCCATTTGTTAAATGATGCATATAGATTGTTTTGTTCTTTAAGAGAGCTGTATTGCTGTCAGTGGTGATTGTGCTACATAATTCAAAAATAAACTTCTTTTTTTAAAGGACATGAGGATTAGGGCGGCATTTAAATTTGCGTCTGTATTTCTCGGTATGTCTAGATTTTTATCCTAGTAGTCGGTCTACGAGCTGCCTCTTTCAGTGTTCTGCTGCAATTCAGATGGGCAAACGGTGCATCAAATTTCACATAACTACCTACAAGCTGAAATGTATTTCATGAGACAAAGACACTGTTTTTGCTTTAGCTGAACAGAAGCTTGTTTAGTTAAAGAATTGCTAAAAAAGGGAAAAAGTTCATGTTCAAAATAAAATGTTTTAAGATATAAACAAATCTTCCGAAATATGGGGATTCTCTCAGAATACACCATCACAATATTACCACATATCCCAAAAGCCATAAAAAGTAATGCTTAAGGAAATTGCTTAAATTATATTGGGCATTTTCACCACTAGAAAACATGGAACTGTTTGTATAACCATGTTATCGTATAAATCAGTATTTTAATCTCTGGGGAAGGCGGTAAGCTGGGTGGAGTGTCCGTCCAGTACAGTTGGCTTTAGAGATTCAATCGCCATAATTGATCATTACAAACGAAATAAACAGTCAACACCGCACAACATCCTTTACTGTAGAACTTGCTAGCTCAGAATCTGATCCTGAAGATGACAAAAGTATTTTAAGTGAACTCACTTTTGAAGTGTGAATATAAAACTTTGTTTCCTCCAAACAGTTTAAATTGTTAGCTGGTTGTTCAGCAACATCCACATTATCCTGCATTTTTTAGAACTAGTGGAAACCGATATCAGTTAGCAGTACATTCCAAAGCAGGATAAAAAAAAACACATTGGGAACCAGTAGCCTAATGCAATTTTTCATTAAGTAATTCCACATTTAATTCAACAATGCTTTCCCTCTGATTAAAATGCACACTGTGTGCAGAAAGTCTAGGGAAGGCTATTTCCCTTCTGATTGAGAAGGAACAAAGAGAGCTGGGATGGTGATTGGGTGCTGAGTGGTCACTATTTCAGCATAAATCCTCTCCCTCTGAATCCATTCTTTCTCTGCGTGTCAGTATAGCCAGACCCCCGCACAAAGCTGCCTCTTTCTTTCAACAACTGGGGGGGGGGGTGTAGAGTGGCTGGGCAGTGTGGGCACCAACCCATCCGGAAGAGAAGCAGTCCTACAGAAATCCACACCATGCCACTCAACCAGGGTGCCAGTTGGCAAACAAAGTATTTTCAGCAAACAAATGTTGTTATGGCTCTAGAGCTGGTCTGTGGCAGCCAACTGAACATCCCACCAGCATTACATCTCAAATCCTTATCCTGCAATTGATCACTTGTTAAACGCAGGTTGATAATTACAGTAGAAGGTTGATAAGATTTACAAGTTGCTGTTTGAAAGTGTGCTCATTTCGGATGACAGATGATGTTCGACTACCAATTCATCCACTCTCGCTCTCTCACACACACTTTGCTTTATACAAAACCAAGTTTTATTATTTGAACATACAAAGCTCAAAATAAATCTGCTGGCTGGTCTATTCTTTCAGTAACAAAAATGGAAACGTTTCACAAAAAAGTGAGTTGTTATTTGCTTTAGTCCTCCAGACTTCGAGGCCTATCGTGACCTGCCAGTAGAGATTAGCCGGGTGAGACTTAAAATTATTTATCTGTACTCATTCAGAGACCCAGTGCCTTGGCTCTGCTTGCATCTGTGTTACGCAATCAGACCTTTAGGCCCCCCCACACTTCAATTCCACCCTAATACCCCCGTTTTCAAAAAGCTTTCGGTCAGGAGGGTGCGAACAAGGGCCTCTGTTCCATCTGCAACACAAGATCACATTTCACAAGGCTGATTAGTGGCCAGGAACTGGACCTGACAATGGTGACATCATGGCCATCTCACCATTAGTCCAAAAAATGCTAAAGAAAATGACTGCTTAAACATGCTATAGGTGGCCTTTGGGTAAGGGACTGGAGCGTGTGTGTCAATGATTAAATCACACTGTAAAGTCTAGGGGGAACTTGTGCAACGGGTGAATGGAAGGTGGAATTTATCAGTTGCAGGCCATCCTAGGCAGTCTCTGCCAACGAGCATATTAGAACTGCCCAGCTTGATTACAGTACAGGGATCGTTAGCGTGACGCACAGGAACAGAGCAGTTCATAATCACACTAAATCATTTACAACAGCACAGGAGTATAGAGCCAATCATAATCCCAAATAATTGAGGCATAATAGAAGTGTTTCCCTAACCGCTGTTCAAGGACACCCAGCCGTTACACTTAGTCTATTCCAATACTAACACACCTGACACAGCTAACAAAAGAGCTTTGACTAGTTGAATCAGGTGTGCTAGTGATGGAAACACTGAATTACATGAGTCAACCAGCTGGAGAAGTCTTCTATGTACAGTACCGGTCAAAAGTTCAGACACCTACTCATTCAAGGGTTTCTTTATTTTTACTATTTTCTACATTGTAGAATAAGTGAAGACATCAAAACTATTAACACATATGGAATAATGTAGTAACCAACGAAAAGTGAAATCAAAATATATTTCAGATTCTTCAAAGTAGCCACCCTTTGCCTTGATGGCAGCTTTGCACACTCTTGGCATTCTCTCAACCAACTTCACCTGCAATTCTTTTCGAACAGTCTTGAAGGACTTCCCACATATAATAATGAGCACTTGTTAGCGGCTTTTCCTTCACACAGCGGTCCAACTCATCCCAAACAATCTCAGTTGGGTTGAGGTTGGGCGATTGAAGGCTAGGTCATCTGATGCAGCACTCCACTGTCATTCTTGGTCAAATAGCCCTTATATAGCCTGGAGATGTTGGGTCATTGTCCTGTTGAAAAACAAATGACAGTCCCACTAAGCGCAAACCAGATGGGATGGCAGAATGCTCTGGTAGCCATGCTGGTTAAAACCTCTGGCGCCTCGACATCAGCCGGTGAAATTGCAGCGCGCCAAACTCAAAATAAAGAAATAGTCATGATAAACATTCATAAAAATACAAGTGTTATATATCGGCTTAAAGATTAACTTCTTGTTAATCCAGTCGCTTTGTCAGATTTCAAAAAGGCGATTATCTGAGGACAGCGCCCCGCTTACAAAAGCATACAAACATTTTCCTACTAAGTAGAGGAGTCACGAAAGTCAGAAAGAGATCAAATTAATCACTTACCTTTGAAGATCTTCATCTGGTTGCAGTCACAAGAGTCCCAGCTACACAATAAATGTTTGTTTTGTTCAATAAAGTCTCTTTATATCCCAAAAACTCTTTATATCCCAAAAATCTCAAAAAGATTTGTTGGCACGTTTTGTTCAGTAATCCACTGGCTCCATGGCGGTCAAAACATGCTGACGAATACATCCTAATAGTACCGGTAAAGTTCATTGAAACATGTCAAACGATGTTTATAATTAATCCTCAGGTTGTCAATTGTCTAAATAAATCTAATATTTCAACCGGACAATAGCGTATTCAATAGAAAGGAAAAACAACGAAGGGCGCGCACACAGTCATGCGCGCAAACAAGTACTGCATGCTTCTCCAGTCCCCTGACAGAAAGGTCTAATTCTTCTTGATATTTCAGAAAACAAGCCTGAAACAATGTCTAAAGACTGTTGACATCTAGTGGAAGCCATAGGAACTGCAATCTGGGTCCTAACCCATTAGGCATTCGATTGAAAACCACCCACATCAAAAAAATCCCACTTCCTGGATGGATTTCTCAGGTTGTCACCTGCCATATCGGTTCTGTTATACACAGACATTGTAACAGTTTTGGAAACTTGTGTTTTCTATCCAAATCTACCAATTATATGCATATCCTAGCTTCTGGGCCTGAGTAACAGGCAGTTTACTTTGGGCACGCTTGTCATCCAGACGTCAAAATACTGCCCCCAAGCCCAAAGAAGTTAAGTGTGCCTTGAATTCTGAATAAATCAGTGTCACCAGCAAAGCACCCCCACACCTCCATGCTTCACAGTGGGAACCACACATGCGGAAATCATCCAGTCACCTACTCTGCGTCTCACAAAGACACAGCGGTTGGAACCAAAAACCTCAAATTTTGACTCCGAGCAAAGAACATATTTCCACCGGTCTACTGTCCATTGCTCGTGTTTCTTGGCCCAAACAAGTCTCTTCTTATTGGGGTCCTTTAGGAGTGGTTTCTTTGCAGCAATTCGACTATGAAGGCCTGATTCACACAGTCTCCTCTGAACAGTTGAGATGTGTCTGTTACTTGAACTCTGAAGCATTTATTTGGGCTGCAATTTCTCAGGTTGGTAACCGTATTAAGCAGAGGTAACTCTGGGTGTTCTTTTGAGGCTGTCTTCATGAGAGCCAGTTTCATCATAGCGCTTGATGGTTTTTGCGACTGCACTTGAAATGTTCAAAGTTCTTAAATTGTCCAACTTGACTGACCTTCGTGTCTTGAAGTAATGACGGACTGTCATTTCTCTTTTCCTATTTGAGCTGTTAGTGCCATAATATCGTCTTGGTCTTTTACCAAATAGGGCTATCTTCTGTATATCCCCCTACCTTAACACAACTGCTTGGCTCAAACACATTAAAGAAAGAAATTCCACAAATGAACAACGCACACCTGTTAATTGAAATGCATTCCAGGTGACATCCTTTATGAAGCTGGTTGAGAGAATGCCAAGAGTGTGCAAAGCTGGTTAGGCAAAGGATGGCTACTTTGAAGAATCTCAAATATATATTTTGATTTTAACACTTCTGGTTACTACATGATTCCATGTGTTATTTTATAGTTGTCTTCACTATTATTCTACAATGTAGAAAATAGTAAAAATAAAGAAAACCCCTGGAATGAGTAGGTGTGTCCAAACTTGACTGGTACTGTACTTTTAATTATCCAATGAAAATCTAAATCACTATAACCTATTCCAAGGAGGAGGGTGAAAGTCTTACCAATGATCAACGTCTGCGTCTTCAAACTGTCCTGAGACCCCTACTGCACCACACTCTGGAGGTGGAGAGGAAGGGTAGGAGTCAGAAGTATTTCATGAAACAACTTTCCCTTCTGGACACCTGGGTAATGTTCAGAAGTGCAAACTGTAGCAAAATGTTTTGCCATGGAAAGGGAAAATGTGTTCATTGGATAAGGCTGTACCTCCCCGTTTCGCTCCATTCAAAAATCTTTCCCTACTGAAAATGACACTTGCACAGAGTATACCTAGCATTAGGAACACCTTCCTAAAATTGAGTTGTGCGCACCCCCCCCCCCCCTTTTGCCCTCAACACGGCCTCTGTTTGTTGGGGCATTTACTTTACAAGGTGTTGAAAGCATTCCACATGGCTGCTGGCCCATGTTGACTCCAATGCGTCGCACAGTTGTGCCAAATTGGCTGGATGTCCTTTGCGTTATGGACCATTCTTGATACACAAATGAAACTGGAGTGTGAAAAACCCAGCAGTGTTGCAGTTCTTAAAAAACCGGTGCACCTGGCAACTACCATACCCCGTTCAAAGGCACTTATAATCTTAAAAACACCAGTTTAAAACCCATCAGACTCCTTTCTCCCAGCAGGGGGGGGGGGGGGGGGGGGGGGTTGGGGTAATTGATGGAAGTTTTCCCCCATTGGGCTAGCTACCTGCAATCATATCATCCGGCTCCAAGGATAATTCCAGAGATGAGGCTATGACCAAAACTATTTGAATAAATACTCATATTTCACTTTGTCGCTGTTCATTCAGTTAAGCAGTTCGTTTGAGTAAAGGCTAACTAATCAAAGGCTTGACGATTAGTTGACCAGTTCATGGTATCAGATCAGCCATGCTAGAACTGGAATAGTTCAAATAAGTGGAATATAATCAAGAATAGGCTGGGGATACACTAGCTACCCTATGGTCACAGAACAAAAAGGTCGGGTGTCAATTGCACTCTGATTCAGAAAAGCCAGGCAGCAGCGTAGCAAAGCAAAGCTTTGTGGAACCAGCAGCATTGACCTATAGAATTTATGGAATGCATGCAACAAGTGCACTCCGCCATCCTGTTTCAAACACCTCAGTCACAACTCATAAACCTATATAGGACATTCGCTGTAGCATATACATGACACTACACCCCGACCGAAATGGAATGGAATGTGCTATGCTGGCATGTAATGTAAGATGGCGACGACAGATATGGCAGTTCTGCTCCTAAGCAACTTTGCATTATTTAGTTTGGGTTATTTCTTACATTATTAGCCCAGAATTGTGTTATTACATACAGCCATAAATTACTTTTGGATATCAGAGCAGCGGTAACTCACCAGCATTATGATTTTCCCAGATTGGATCATTTGTTCGTACCCCCCGCCCCCCCCAAGGCAATTTAACTTATTCCAGAGGCTGCTCCAAAACACCGCCGGCGGAGAAGACGTATTCAGAGTGGACTTCTGGTCCGACTCACGAGGCATGCACACCATCCACTGCTTCCGAGTATATTACTCACCATTGTTCAGCCTCTGGATAATAAAGTAGACGAGCACCTGCTTCCAGAGAGACATCAGGGATTGTAACATACTCGGTTTCACGGAAACATGGCTCTATCGGGATATACTGTCCATACAGCCAGCTGTGTTCTCAGTACATCACGGAGACAGGAATAAATCTCTCTGGGAAGAAGGCAGGGGTGTATGTTTCATCATTAACTACTCATGGTGCGATTGTGATAACATACAGGAACTCAAGTCCTTTAGTTCCCCCGACCAAGAATACCTCAAATGCTGACCATATTACCTCACAAGATAATTATCTTTGGTTAGTCACAGCCGTGTATGTTCCCCCTCAAGCCAATACCACAACGGCCCTCAAGGAACTTCACTGGACTTTATGAAAACCACATATCAAAGCAAATTTCAGGAAACGTTACTGAAGTTCTACCAACAAATTGACTGTATTACTCGCTCCGGTAAAACATTGGACCACTGCTACTCAACTTTTCAAAATGCCTACAAGGCCTTCCCGCACCCTCCCTTCTGCAAATCTGAGCGACTCCATTTTGCTCTTCCCTTCCTATAGGCAGAAACTCAAACAGGAAGTACCCATGCTAAGGTCTATTCAACACTGGTCTGATCAATTGGAATTCATGCTTCAAGATTTTGATCACGCGGACTGGGATATGTTCTGGGTAGCCTCTGAGAATCACGTCAATGAATATGGTTGAGCTCAACAGGAAGTTTATAGGAGATGTTGTACCCACTGTGACTTAAAACCTACCCAACTCAGAAACCGTGGATAGATGGCAGCAGTTGCATAAAACTGAAAGCGCGAACCACCGCATTTAACCATGGCAAGGTGACTGGGAATATGGCCGAATACAAACAGTGTAGTTTTTCCCTACATAAGGCAATCAAACACGCAAAAAGGTCAGTACAGAGACAAAGTAGAGTCGCAATTCAATGGCTCAGACAAGATGTGAGGGTCTACAGACAACCACGGACTACAAAGGGAAAACCGGACAAGCTAAACACCGTCGCCCGCTTTTGAGGATAACACAGAGCCACCGACGCAGGACTGTGGGCTCTCCTTCTCCGTAGCCATTGAGTAAGACAATTATGCGCGTTAACCCTCGCAAGGCTGCCAGCCCAGACGGCATCTGTAGCTACGTCCTCAGAGCATGCACAGACAAGCGGGCTGGAGTGTTTACGGACACCTCCACTTTGTTGATCCGCAACACAGGGGCCCCATAAGGGTGTGTGCGCTAAGCCCCCTCCTGTACTCCCTGTTCACCTTTGACTGCGTGGGCACGCACACCTCCAACTCAGATAACAGATTTTGCAGATCTTTTCCGATGACAACAGTAGTAGGCCTGATTACCAACAATGAGACAGGCTACAGGGAGGAGGCGAGGGCCCTGGGAGAGTGGTGTCAGGAAAACAACCTCACTCAACATTTTTTAGATACTACTGCACTGTTTGAGCTAGGAACAAGCATTTCGCTACACCCACAATAACATCTGCTAAATATGTGTACATGACCAATAAAGTTTGACTTAGGTGTCAACATGTCTAATGTGGTGAAGGGTGAAGTTGCCCCTACATGATCTTGGATCCATTTTGCATTTCCTTCACTAAAGGATAAGATTAGGGGAGTGGAAGCTGATTCTAGATCTGTAACTAGTGGAAACGTCACCACAAAAGGTGGTGACTGTCGGAAGTCTGCTTGATTGCTTCACTTGGGCCATCTGCTGGTGGTGTGCCGCTCAATCTGAGCTAAATCTCCTAAAGCATACCCGTGGGTGGTATTCATTCAGCACCAAACAGAAAACTGACAAACAGGGAGACAACTTATACACCAATTTCCATTGCAAACATTTTAAAGAGCTTTCTGCTGCGTCCCCTAATAAATAAGACCCTCAAAAAAAGACAACACTTTATATGTCCCTTGACCTAAAAGGATTTGGGGTGGTAATAATCCAGTGATAGTTCAAATGAAAACAAGACTATGCATTTCCTTCTAACATCATACAGTGCAGTCGGACAGTATTCAGACCCCTAGACTTTTCCCATGTTTTGTTACAGCCTTATTCTAAAATAGATTTTTTAAATCTTCAATCTACAGTTGAAGTCAGAAGTTCACAAACTAGTTAATGACTTCAACCTAAGTGTTTCAACCACTCCACAAATTTCTTGTTAAACTATAGTTTTGGCAAGTCGGTTAGGACATCTACTTTGTGCATGACAAGTAATTTTTCCAACAGTTGTTTAGAGATTACTTCACTGTACGACAATTCCAGTGGGTCAGATGTTTACATACACTAAGTTGACTCTCCCTTTAAAACAGCTTGGAATATTCCAGAAAATGTAATGGATTTAGAAGCTCCTGATAGTCAATTCCACAGTGTACCTGTGGATTTATTTCAAGGCCTACCTTCAAACTCAGTGCCTCTTTGCTTGACATCATAGGAAAACCCAAAGAAATCAGCCAAGACCTCAGGAAAAAATATTGTAGACCTCCACAAGTCTGGTTCATCCTTGGGAGCAATTTCCAAATACCTGAAGGTACCACATTCATCTGTGCAAACAATAGTATGCAAATATAAACACCATGGGACCACGCAGCCGCCATACCGCTCAGGAAGGAGACGCATTCTGTCTCCTAGAGATGAACATACTTGGTGCAAAAAGCACAAGTCAACCCCAGAACAACAGCGAAGGACCTTGTGAAGATGCTGGAGGAAACAGGTACAAACGTATCTATATCCACAGGAAAACGAGTCCTATTTCGACAACCTGAAAGGCTGCTCAGCAAGGAAGAAGCCACTGCTACAAAACCGCCATAAAAAAAGCAAGACTACGGTTTGCAACTGCACATGGGGACAAAGATTGTACTTTTTGGAGAAATGTCCTCTGGTCTGATGAAACAAAAATAGAACTGTTTGGCCATAATGACCATCGTTAAAAAGTGGGAGGCTTGCAAGCCGAAGAACACCATCCCAACCGTGAAGCACGGGGGTGGCAGCATCATGTTGTGGGGCTGCTTTGCTGCAGGAGGGAGTGGTGCACTTCACAAAATAGATGGCATCATGAGGATGGAAAATATTGAAGCAACATCAGTCAGGAAGTTATAGCTTGGTCGCAATTGGGTCTTCCAAATGGACAATGACCCCAAGCATACTTCCAAAGTTGTGGCAAAATGGCTTAAGGATAAAAGTAAAATTATTGGAGCGGCCATTACAAAGCCCTGACCTCAATCCTACAGAAAATTTGTGGGCAGAACTGAAAAAGCGTGTGCGAGCGAGGATGCCTACAAACTTGACTCAGTTACACGAGCTCTGTCAGGAGGAATAGGCCAAAACTCACCCAACTTATTGTGGGAAGCTTGTAGATGGCTACCCGAACCGTTTGACCCAAGTTCAACAATTTAAAGGCAATGCTACCAAATACTAATTGAGTGCATGTAAACTTCTGACCCACTGGGAATGTGATGAAAGAAATAAAAGCTGAAATAAATAATTCCCTTTACTGTTATTCTCACATTTCACCTTCTTAAAATAAAGTGGTGATCCTAACAGACCTAAAACAGGGACTTTTTACAAGGATTAAATGTAAGGAATTGTGAAAAACTGAGTTTAACTGTATTTGGCTAAGGTGTATGTAAACGTCCAACTTCAACTGTATATTGCACTGGTCATCCCCAAAGCCAACACTTCCTTTGGCCGCCTTTCCTTTTCCAGTTCTCTGCTGCCAATTACTGGAACGAATTGCAAAAATCTCTGTAGCTGGAGTCATATCTCCCTCTCTAACTTTAAGCATCAGCTGTCAGAGCAGCTTACCGATCACTGTACACAGCCAATCTGTAAATAGCACACCCAACTACCTCATCCCCATATTATTACTTACCCTCTTGCACAACAGTATCTCTACTTGCACATCTATCACTCCAGTATTAATGCTAAACTGTTTTTTTTCACCTCCATTACCTATTTATTGCCTACCTCCCTACATCTGCAAGCACTGTAAATAGATTTGTCTATTTTTCTTTTCTATTGTGTTATTGTCTGTACGTTTGTTTATGTGTAACTGTGTTGTTGTCGCACTGCTTTGCTTTATCTTGGTCAGGTCACAGTTGTTAATGAGAACTTGTTCTAATAAATAATTCTCTCCTATTATTCTGACATTTCACAGTCTTAAAATAAAGTGGTATTCCTAACTGACCTAAGACAGGTTATTTTTACTAGAATTAAATGTCAGGAATTGTGAAAAACTGAGTTTAAATGCATTTGGCTAAGGTGTATGTAAACTTCCGACTTCAACTGTACATACAATACCCCATAATGACAAAGCGAAAACAGGTTTAGAAGTAAAAAACATTTCCATAAGTATTCAGACCCTTTGCTATAAGACTTGAAATTGAGCTCAGGTGCATCCTGTTTCCATTGATCGTCCTTGATGTTTCTACAACGTGATCGGAGTCCACCTGTGGTAAATTCAATTGATTGGACATGATTTGAAAAGGCACACCTCTCTACATTAGGTCCCACAGTTGACAGTGCATGTCAGAGCAAGCCATGAGTTTGAAGGAATTATCCCTAGAGCTCCGTGACAGGATTGTGTCAAGGCACAGATCTGGGGAAAGATACCAACAAAAAAGAAATTGGCTGCAGAATTGAAGGTCTTCAAGAACACAGTGGCATCCAATGGAAGATGTTTGGAACCACCAAGACTCTTCCTAGAGCTGGTCTCCTAGACAAACTGAGCAATTGGGGGAGAAGGCCCTTGGTCAGGGAGGTGACCAAGAATCCGATGGTCACTAACAGAGCTCCAGAGTTGCTCTGTGGAGATGGTAGAACCTTCCAGAAGGACAACCATCTCTGCAGCATTCCACCAATCAGGCCTTTATGGTAGAGTGGCCAGACAGAAGCCACTCTTCAGTTAAAGGCACATGACAGCCCTCTTGGAGTTTGCCAAAAGGCACCTACTAAAGGACTCTCAGACCATGAGAAACAATGTTCTCTGGTCTGATGAAACAGAGTTTACTCTTTGGCTTGAATGCCAAGCGCCACATCTGGAGGAAACCTGGCACCATCCCTACGGTGAAGCAATGTGGTGGCAGCATCATGCAGTGGGGATGTTTTTCAGGGGCAGGAACTGGGAGACTAGTAAGGCTCGAGGGGAAGATGAACGGAGCAAAGTACAGAGAGATACTTGATGAAAACCTGCTCCAGAGCACTCAGGACCTCAGACTGGGGCGAAGGTTCACCTTCCAACAGGACAACGACCCTAAGCACATAGCCAAAACAACGCAGGAGTGGCTTCGGGACAAGTCTCTGAATGTCCTTGAGTGGCCCAGCCAGAGCCCAGACTTGAACCCGATCTAACATCTCTGGAGGGAGAGACCTGAAAATAGCTGTGTAGCGACACTCTCCATCCAACTTGACAGAGCTTGAGAGGATCTACAGAGAAGAATGGGAGAAACTCCCCAAATACGTGTGCCAAGCTTGTAGCGTCATACCCAAGAAGACTCGAGGCTGTAATCTCTGCCAAAGGTGCTTCAACAAAGTACTGAGTAAAGGGTCTGAATACTTATGTAAATGTGATAAGTTTTTTATTTTATGTGCAAAAATGTCAAACTTGTTGCTTTGTCATTATGGGGTATTGTGTGTAGATTGAGGTGGAAAAAAACTATTTAATCAGTTTTAGAATAAGGCTGTAACGTAACAAAATGTGAAAAAGATCAAGGGGTCTGAATACTTTCCAAATGCACTGTACATTAATAGGTGTACTTGTGTGCTAGTGCTTTAGCTTACATTTTATTTCTACTGGACTGCTGAACAAGCCTTAAACAGCTGAATTTGCTGCGTTTCTTAACCCTTAACACTCATGAGAATTGGCCTATATCATGGACAACACTCAATTAAAATGTTTCTTACAGTAGAAATATGAAAAGCATATGCATAACCATGGTAGAAATTGAAAGCGAACAGTCAAGATTATTGGGAAATTAATAGATCAAAAGTTGGACAAAACTGTCCAGCTGACTAGACAAACCAAATATTACTGTTCATTTTGTGCATTTTCACCTCTGTACTTTTTGCAGCATTTGTTGATACCGAAATGAATACATTCAGTAACATAAGGGCTACTTCAAACAATAGTGAAACGTAGCGTTATTCAGTTTGGAATTCGAGGCTAGCCTACTGATGGGGTGCTTAGTACTGTTTAAGTAAAACCCTGGCAGGAGGTTCAGGACATCAAATTGATTCCCTTCAATAATCTAATGCTGATGTGTGTCGCTGATGTTTCATGCATCTTCATCAGAGTATCTTGCATTTTTCCAGTCCTACCACAAAATGTCCACCCCCTAGGACCTACTGTTACCCAAATCAAGGGTGTTCATTAGGCACCAAACAGAAAGACTGAAATGGTGAGGTTCAACTTGGACTCATTTTCTTTTTCCATTGCATGCCCTAATGAACATGACCCATGTACATATACAAAGCAATGCAGACCACATTCTAATGCATTTCAAGCTTATACCATTGCAGCATCCCGTTGGGGTGTCCTCGGGCCTGACCCCGGCCATGCAGTGGTGTTTCTGGGATGCAGAGTCGGCCAGCATCCCCTCCAGTCTTTCCAGGGTGGCCTGGCCCTCCAGGGTGAGCTGGGACAGACCCTCCTCAAAGTTGTAAAATGTGGGCAGGTCTATCTGACCCTGTTCTGTGGGTGGGGAGACAGGAGACCGAAAGGTTAGTCAAATGTCCACATATAGTTGACATTGGGCACCCCAATTAAAGTATTCTGTGGGACTGTAAAGTATTGTGGTTTTCAAATGAAAGTAAAAAATAAAATAAAAAATTTGGGGGGGTACAGTTACTTTATGCGTTAAGGCATGGCATCATACACCAGATATATACTTTGGTGAAAGTTAGCCAACTTTAATTATTCTTTTAGCACTGACATAGTCCAACAACCTGAATGAGACAAATTAATGTGCATCCTTATACTGATCACAGAACAGTTGTCAAGGTGTCGAGGAGGTGCACTGAGGACATTTGGACATGAAACATCCAAGTCTAGATGTCAAGAAATAAGTTAATTTGTAGGCAAGAAAGATGGGTTGTGTTCATTAGTCGCCAAAACAGCAGGAAGACTAAAGCAGGGAGGGACTACCTGGACTTGTCCAATGGGAAAGGTTAATTTGTTTCCCCGTTGCAAAACATTCTGTTGTGTGCCCTAATGAATACTGAACATGGTCATGGTGTGCTCACTCACCAGCTTCTTCAACATCGTACTCATCTCCCTCAAAGTCAGAGTCGGAGTCTTCAGGGTCAGGGTGCAGGGCCTGGCATTCAGAGATGGCTGAGAACATGGGCTCCACTGGAGGGTGGAAAAAAAACTCAAAGTATTTTGGAAAGTTGTCCAAACCAACCCTTTCCCCAAACCGTAGATTTACAGCTGTAAAAGGGACCATCAATTTGGTCCAATCTAAGTAACATTCCTTTGAGGTTCATTTTTCAAATTTAGCTCAGGCCTGAAGAATATCTATTACGAGCTCACAATAGGGTGAAGTATGCATGAATGGTATTCCACAGTTCCCACTTACAGGTAGCCTTATCACTGGGCACAAAACGGATCTCTGTAACAGGACTTATGGAATCCGCGTTGCAGTCATCATCAGTACTCTCATTATCCTCTTCCTCCGCACACTTATCTGGGGGGGGGGGGGAAATAGAGAGAAGACTTGTTAGTCTGTTTACACAGGGAGCCCAATTCAGATTTATATCACTTAATTTGTCTTTTGACCAATCAGACAGATCTTTTGCTACTAAAAATTGGGCAAAAGATCAGAGTTGGGCTGCCAGTGTAAACACAGCTATAGAGTCAGAAGTGGAACAGAGCTCTGTTGCAATCTCATGACACTCACATTATGGCACACCTGCATATGCAACTAGGGCTACTGGTGAGTGTATTCTCCCACACACACACAGAGCAGTGGAACCGTGTTCTCTAGCGTGATGAATGACGCTTTACCATCTGGCAGTCCAACGGACGAATCTGGGTTTTGCGGATGCCAGCAGAACGTACAGTGCCAACTAAAGTTTAGTTGAGAGGCTGTTTTTATATGGTTCAGGCTAGGCCCCTTAATTCCATTGAAGGGAAATCTTAACACTACAGCATACAATGACATTCTAGACAATTCTGTGCTTCCGACTTTGTGGAAGACCCTTCCCTGTTTCAGCATGACAATGCCCCTGTGCACAAAAGGATGTCCATACAGAAATGGTTTGTCGGGAACGGTGTGGAAGAACTCGGCTTGCCTGCACAAAGCCCTGACCTCAACCCCATCAAACCTTGGAGATTAATTGGAACGCTGACTGCGAGCCAGGCCTAATCACCCAACATCAGTGCCCGACCTCACTAATGCTCGTGGCTGAATGGAAGCAAGTCCACGCAGCAATGTTCAAACATCTAGTGGAAAGCCTTCCCAGAAGAGGGGAGGCTGGTATAGCAGCAAGGGGGGGGGGGGGGGGGGGAGACCAACTCCATATTAATGCCCATGATTTTGGAATGAGATGTTCAAAGAGCAAGTGTCCATATACACTACATGACCAAAAGTGTGTATATGGGTAAGGTGACTAGGCATCAGGATATTTGAAACAGTAGCAGCAATGTAAATTAAGATTTTATGCGAGTGTGTGTGCGCATAGTCAGTATACATGTGTGTGCATGTTATGTGTGTTGAGTCAGTGAGTGTGTAGAGTTCTGCAAGTGTGCATAGAGTGCAAAATCGCATGCGAGTCCTTAGTGATTTGGACACTAAGGAACTTGAAGCTCTTGACCCACTTCCACTGTAGCCCTGTCGATGTGGACGTGCTGCCACCGTTTCCTGTAGTCCACGATCAGCTCCTTGGTCTCACTGATGTTGAGGGAGAGCTTGATGTCCTGGCACCACACTGTCAGGTCACTAACCTCCTCCCTGTAGGTGGTCTCATCGCCAGTGATCAGGCCTACCACCATCGTCAGTAAACTTGATGGTGGTGCTGGAGTCATGCGTTGCCGCGCAGTCCTGGGTGAACAGGGCTAGCTAGCTAGACTAGCTTATTCTTTCAGTACTATATTCCAGAGGTGGGACCAAGTCATAGTTTTACAAGTCACAAGTAAGTCTCAAGTCCCAAGGCAAATCCCAAGTCCTAAACTTTGAGTTTCGAGTCCTAAACAAGTCATAATGTGCTCTTCACCAAATGTAATACATAATTTTAACAAGAGTAATAGTTAGTATATTACATTTACGCAAATCATGATTGCTTTTAAAAATATCTATACATTTATTCATTTCCAAATAAACATATTTCCATGGAAATACATGGGAAGCCATGAGCAATCGGGCGATGTAGGCTTGTACACAATCGCCCAAACTTCACACACACACACACACACTCTCTCTGTGTGGTTACAGTAGGTCAATGGTTTTTGGAACAGCAGTAACATCAGGCAGGATTTAGGCTACCAACTGCCTAGCCAGTTGTAGCGCAATCTTGGGTGCAATGATCACGTTACCGCACTGACTGACTGGAGGCTCATTGATTTAACGTTACCCTACATGATACACTAGTAAAGTTATAAAATATATAGCTGTCGGCTAGATTAGCCACGACTTACCGTTCTTTGGTCAGCTTCAAATGTCGAACAAAGTTAAATTGTTGCGCCTCCGTCTGTAATTTCCTTCCCGCATGTTTTGCAAGTTGCAATATGTTTTTTGTTGATACAGCGTCGTCTTTATATCTTTGGGTATCATCTTTCCAAGGGCTCCATCTGAATTCACCCGCCGACGTTCCTCTGCACTGCCACGCCCAACTTTTTCTCAGCTGGCACAATTTGATTGGCTGCTGTCCGATTCAAACTGTAATCCGTTAAATGCAGTTGATGCGCTGCACACTTTTTAATAGCATCATTTTTCATATTTGGGCATCAAGTCAGGTCGAGTCATAAGGCTCAAGTCAAGTCAAGTCACTGGTGTTAAAGTCGAGTTGCAAGTCATATGTGACTCGAGTCCACACCTCTGCTAAATTCATTCTCTGATCCATTAATTGGATGGACAACATGTCAGTTCATACTGCAAGAGCTGAGGTTGGGCAACATCCTTCGGAAGTCGTCATAATTACTGTTTAAGTCTATTTAAGGGGTTGAGAAACATGAGCCTCCAAGGGTTTGTATTGAAGTCAATGTACCCAGAGGAAGACAGAAAATAGCTGTCCTCCAGCTACACCATGGTGCAACCCAAGAAGGTGCCGTTGAGGATACTGTTGACCACTGCAAAACGGTATTTCAAATCAGTTATTGGTGACAAGTGAATATATTTAGTATTGTTTTATCTAAAAAGGATAACTTTAATGTTTAACTATTTACATTTCTGAAATTAACTGAGTAAGGGGCTTGATTCATGACATTTACTCAATAATGCCATGTTGCTCTACACATCTTGCCGTGTTAAACTGCAGTATTCGTGTAACATTCCTGGGTAATGAGATGTCAGACAAGTCTTGCCTACTCGGCAATGCACAAGACAACTTTTCAATCAGAACTGTATACAGATACACCTTCGGACTTGGGAAAAGTGTTCCCAAACAGGCACCGCAAGGTGGGTATATGTAATAGAACTAGACCAGAGCTAGACCTTGGTCTAGAACTTGGGTTAAGGACAACCCTCCTCTCCCAAAGGATGTCAGCTCTTTCCATAAAAGCCCCACAAAGCTTAACTCAAAGAAAAAAAAATACTTTCATTTTGATCTTACACTACCTATACAAGCAAGTGTCCAACGTGCAAATGGAACAATATTTTATTTACATTTAAAACACACTTGTTTGGTAGGAAAGATGGAAGGTGGCCAAGCGGCTTATGAATCTAAGAGCACTACAATCAGAGTTAACTGGCATTAATAAAATTAAGTTTAATTTAAAGTTCCACATTTTGTTAGTCGTATGTACAGGATACACATGGTATACACAGTCCAACAGAATGCTTACTTGCAGGTTCCTTCGACAATACAACAATTGGCACAACGAATAGGCATAAGCGAGCAAGTGAAGTCTATAATGACCTTGGCATGACCTGAGACATAAAGCAAAAACACTGCTTATTGTTTAGTCTCTGTAGCAACTCAGCTGTAAATAAGCTCTCAAGAGCATCGGATGTCCGAGCAACCGTGACTGGCAGCTCGCCCATCCGCAATATGACAATGAGCCTCTCTAGGGGTTAAAAACAGGCCATTCAGCAGCGGGTGAGTATGTGTGGGATGAATGGTGGCTGTTCCTGACAGGACAACCTGGTCTCAAGAGTATTTTCTATTATTCTTGATGTAAATCCGAGGAACTCGATTTAGTATGGTATGTATTAATTTGTGGTTGTCCAGCGCCCATTTCATATGATATGTTAAGAACTTGCTACATGTAAAATATTTTACACATTAGCTAGGCTTTATTGTTAAGTTTAGGAGTTAGGTTAAAGGGTTAAAATGCTAAAGTTGTCCGTGATAAGATTTGAATTCGCAACCTTTGGGTTGCTAGGCGTTTGCTTTATATGCCCACCCATCCACCCTACTTTTGATTCTGCATTAAGTAACTAATCTGTTTTACGTAACCATACCAGACTAATGGAGTTATCCCGGGTTCACGTTTACTATGCTACGTCTAGTCTGAGACCAGGCAGGACAGGAGGCATGCCAGTGTGAATCATTAGTTATTATGGTGAACAATAAATAAATGCTTATGTCATTTGGGCTGTTTTGAGGGTTGCTTTTATTTTCATTTTTTAATGAAAAGGCATTAGTCAAATTAAGTTGCAAAATCGTGTGCAATGGAAACTGGTTACGTTAACGTTGGGAACCAAAGAGAAAGAAACTGAGGGCCCTTCTGAATTTGTCTTAGAGAAACTCTTTACTCCAAAAGTAAAACGTTTTGTAATTTAACGGTTTGTTGCGACACGGAATCAGAATAAATGAATACACCCTTACTTGTGTGTACAAAATGTAGGCAATGCCGTCTGTCTTGGCATGCACCCGACTGTGAAAACCCGCTTATGTCGAAGCAACGTTTTCGAGCATAATTGTATACAATAATTAGGTCTATGTACAGGCTCAACTTTTCATAATGGTATGGTCTCATTGCACCTCGGAAAGTGAGACTATTCTGAATACACTGGAATTGAGAGAAAGACAAAGTATCTTTGGAGGAACCTTACCGTTGAGTTTGGTGTTGACCATGACGTACAGGTGCTCTCCTGGGTACGCAGTAAAGTCGCGTGAGATTGCATGGAGGCTGATTGACGGGTATTTCAAAGAAAACCCCATTCCAGACCCATCGAACCATGATACACATCTGAGAAGAGATTAGACAAAAATGTAATTAAAAATACATTTTACGCACTTTAGGTAGCCAATATGAGTAAAGGCCTTTGTCAAACACATACTAGTCGATTTCAATCAAAACGCGCAGTTTCTTGATAAGTAATCTGGAAACACTCACGTTTCTGCAATGTACAGAGTCCCTGGTCCCAGCCCTTCACCATTCCAAACAGCGGTGATTTCACCTTGATTGCACCGTATTCCTTCACTTGGAGGAGATACGTTTTTCAGATTCACCATCGTGGCTTCCCTGTCCTCCCAACCCGCCTGGAGTGAATTAAACATGTTGATAGGATAGTTTCCACCTATCTGCAGATTTATAAACAAAGATGTATGATTTCCGGAGAATTTTGAGGTTACCTGGACAATTCGGTTACGAGAATGACACTGCGCTCCTTTAGTTGCCTTGCTGTGTTCTGAAAGTCTTTTTCAGACCCCTTTCCGATGGTTGTTTTACTCCAAACGAACTGCTTTCCACACCAGTTTCTGTAGTTGGCGGAGCGTAATCTAATTGAGATTTGGGCGGAGCAGCCGATTTATCCTCTGAGCGCTGTAATTTGGTTGTTTATAAAGTGGGCGAGTTCGTTTTAAAAGGCCCAGTGCTCCGGGTATGCGGAGTTTGTATGTAGACCATTCCATTGGTACGTAAATGACGTCTCCAATCCACCCGGGGCACCCGACCATGCAAAACAAACTCGCAAATAAACCATACGGAACTTTAATAACGACTAGGGGTGCTCTTGAGCCAAAAATCCACCTAAAATAGACAAGTATTTTCCAGAAATGCCCTAATTTGACAGAAAGGGGCACACCTCTCTACATCGATTAGCAACAAAAAAAAACGACCTAAAATATTGTTTTCATGAGTTAAGACGTGTAAATAAACCATACAGCAACCACACACGTCAACATTTCTGGAGAAAACTAAAGCAACTAAACTTCCATGAATGCATCTTTAAGGAAACATGCCCCCTCAACACTTCCTCCAGATGTTCTCAAATCAAATGTATTTATAAAGCCCTTCTTACATCAGCTGATATCTCAAAGTGCTGTACAGAAACCCAGCCTAAAACCTCAAACAGCAAGCAATGCAGATGTAGAAGCACGGTTCTCAAGTGGATATGCCTGCATTAGTCAGAAAGCTGATTGTATCAATATTTCACACCATCATGCTGATGGAGTACCTTAGTCTTTGCATGTGTGTGGATTTTCAACAGCGTCACCTGTCCCATTTTACGAGTCATGGTACCATTCCAGGTATAAATGTCTAAAAACAAGTTATTTATGACGAGTCTGATCATGATGATTAACATTTAAGGGGTCATAGTTCATGTCAACTGCATTATAACTGCAAGGTAAGTTTGCTCCTTTGCAGAAAGAGAGAGCAACTAATTTTAGGCAGACCCGGCTGTTACCTTAGTGCTGTTACATACAGGGGTCTGTGAAATGGAAACATCCTATTCCTATATATAGTGCCTACTTTTGACCACAGCCTATGACACCTGTAAAAGTAGTGCACTCACACACACACTATGAATAGGGCGCAGTTTTAGACAGGTCATAGAAACACAAAAAAATGCCTCTACTCAATCACTACTCACATGTTGATTTAGAATGATTCTACAATGCTGTTTGGCCAGTCAGTACCGTTCGGTAGCTTCTCAGGAAGAAGAGTATTCCATTGTTAAATGATGCATATAGATTGTTTTGTTCTTTAAGAAGCTGTATTGCTGTACAGTGGTGATTGTGCTACATATTCAAAATAAACTTCTTTTTTTTTAAAGGAATGAGAATTAGGGCGGCATTTAAATTTGCGTCTGTATTTCTCGGTATGTCTATGATTTTTTATCCTATATTCGTCTACGAGCTCTCCTCTTTCATGTCTGCTGGAAAAAAAAAAAAATTCAAGTGGCTAACGGTGCAATCAAATTTCACATAACTGACCATACAAAGCTGAATGTATTTCATGAGACAAAGACACTGTTTTTGCTTTATAGCTGAAGCAGACGCGTGTTTAGTTAAAGAATGCTAAAAAGGGAAAAAGTTCATGTTCAAATATAATGTTTTAAGATTAAACAATCTCCGAAATATGGGATTCTCTCATAATACACCATCACAATTTCCCACCTATCCAAAAGCCATAAAATAGTAATGCTTAAGGAAATTGGCTTAAAGTTATATTGGGCATTTTTCACCACTAGAAAACATGGAACGTTTGTATAAACCATGTTATCTATAAATCAGTATTTACTCTCTGGGGAGGCGTAAGCTGGTGGAGTGTCCCGTCAGTCAGTTGGCTTTAGAGATTCAATCGCCAATTGATCATTACAAACGAAATAAACAGTCAACACGGGCACAATCCTTTAACTGTAGAACTTGCTAGCTCGAATCTGATCTGAAAGATGACAAAAGTATTTTAAGTGATTCACTTTTGAAGTGTGAATATAAACTTTGTTTCCTCCAAACAGTTTAAATGTTAGCTGTTGTTCAGCAACATCCACATTTACCTGCTTTTTTAGAACTAGTGGAACCGATAGTCAGTTAGCAGTACATTCCAAGCAGATAAAAAAAACACATTGGAACCAGAGACCTAATGCATTTTTCATTAAGTAATTCCACATTTAATTCAACAATGCTTTCCCTCTGATTAAATGCACACTGTGTGCAGAATCTAGGGAAGGCTATTTCCCTTCTTGATTGAGAAGGAACAAAGAGAGCTGGGATGTGATTGGGTGCTGATTGGTCACTATTTCAGCATAATCCTCTCCCTCTGACTCCATTCCTTTCTCTGCGTGTCAGTATAGCCAGACCCCGCAACAAAGCTGCTCTTTCTTTCAACAACTGGGGGGGGGGGGTGTAGAGTGCTGGGCAGTGTGGGCCACCCACCCATCCGGAAGGAAGCAGTCCTACAGAAATCCACACCATGCCACTCAACCAGGGTGCCAGTTGGCAAACAAAGTATTTTGCAGCAACAATGTTTTATGGCTCTAAGAGTCTGGTCTGTTGCAGCCACCGACATCCACCAGCATTACATCTCAAATCCTTTCCTGCATTTGCTCACTTGTTAATCGCAGTTGATACTGACAGTAGAAGTTGATAAGATTTCAAGTTGCTGTTTGAAGTGTGCTCCATTCGGATGACAGATGATGTTCGACTACATTCATCCACTCTCGCTCTCTCACACACACTTTGCTTTTAATATCAAAACCAAGTTTTGTTATTTTGAACTACAAGCTCAAAATAAATCTGCTGGCTGTCTATCCTTTTCAGTAACAAAAAGTTTAAACGTTTCACACAAAAAGTGAGTTGTTTATGTTGCTTTAGTCCTCCAGACTTCGAGGCCTATCGTGACCTGCCAGTAAGAGTTATGTCGGGTGAGATTAAAATTAATTATCTGTACTCATTCAGAGTACCCATTGCCTTGGCTCTGCTTCATCTGTGTTACGCAATCAGACCTTTAAGGCCCCCCACACTTATTCCACCTAATGAACCCCCGTTTTCAAAAAGCTTCGGTCAGGAGGGTGGCGAACAAGGCCTCTGTTCCATCTGCAACACAGATCACATTTCACAGCTGATTAGTGGCCCAGACTGGACCTGACAATGGTGACATCATGGCCATCTCACCATTAGTCCAAAAAATGCTAAAGAAATGACTGCTTAAAACTGCTATAGGTGGCCTTTGGGTAAGGGACTGGAGCGTGTGTGTCAATGATTAAATCACACTGTAAAGTCTAGGGGGAACTTTTGCAACGGGTGAATGAAGGTGGAATTTATCAGTTGCAGGCCATCCTAGGCAGTCTCTGCCAACGACATATTAAACTGCCCAGCTTGGATTACAGTACAGGGATACGTTAGCGTGACGCACAGGAACAGAGCAGTTCATAATCACACTAAATCATTCAACACACAGGAGTAGAGAGCCATACATAATCCCAAATAATTGAGGCATAATAGAAGTGTTTCCCTAAACCGCTGTTCAAGACACCCAGCCGTTACACTTAGTCTATTCCAATACTAACACACCTGACACAGCTAACAAAAGAGCTTTGACTAGTTGAATCAGGTGTGCTAGTGATGGAAACACTGAATTACATGAGTCAACCAGCTGGAGAAGTCTCTATGTACAGTACCGTCAAAATCTCGAAACACCTACTCATTCAGGGTTTGTCTTTATTTTTACTATTTTCTACATTGTGAATAATAGTGAAGACATCATGTAAATATTAACACATATGGAATAATGTAGTAACCAAAAAGTGAATCAAAATATATTTCGATTCTTCAAAGTAGCCACCCTTTGCCTTGATGGCAGCTTTGCACACTCTTGCATTCTCTCAACCAACTTCAACCTGCAATTCTTTTCGAACAGTCTTGAAGGACTTCCCACATATAATAATGAGCACTTGTTAGGGCTTTTTTCCTTCACACAGCGGTCCAACTCATCCCAAACAATCTCAGTTGGGTTGAGGTTGGCGATTGAAGGCTAGGTCATCTGATGCAGCACTCCACTGTCATTCTTGGTCAAATAGCCCTTATATAGCCTGGAGATGTTGGGTCTTGTCCTGTTAAAACAAATGACAGTCCCACTAAGCGCAACCAGATGGGAATGGCAGATGCTCTGGTAGCCATGCTGGTTAAAACCTCTGGCGCCTCGACATCATCCGTGAAATTGCAGCGCGCCAAACTCAATAAAGAAATAGTCATGATAAACAATTCATAAAAATACAAGTGTTATATATCGGCTTAAAGATTAACTTTTGTTAATCCAGTCGCTTGTCAGATTTCAAAAGGGCGATTATCTGAGGACAGAGCCCGCTTACAAAAGCATACAAACATTTTCCTACTAAGTAGAGGAGTCACGAAAGTCAGAAAGAGATCAAATTAATCACTACCTTTGAAGACTTCATCTGGTTGCAGTCACAAGAGTCCCAGCTACACAATAAATGTTTGTTTTGTTCAATAAAGTCTCTTATATCCCAAAAACTCTTATATCCCAAAATCTCAAAAAGATTTGTTGCACGTTTTGTTCAGTAATCCTGGCTCCATGGCGTCAAAACATGGCTGACGAATACATCCTAATATACCGGTAAAGTTCATTGAAACATGTCAAAACGATGTTTATATAATCCGCAGGTTGTCAATTGTCTAAATAAATCTAATATTTTCAAACCGGACAATAGCGTATTCAATAGACGGAAAAACAAACGAAGGGCGCGCACACAGTCATGCGCGCAAACAAGTACTGCATGCTTCTCCAGTCCCCTGACAGAAAGTCTATTCTTCTTGATATTTCAGAAAACAAGCTGAAACAATGTCTAAAGACTGTTGACATTAGTGGAAGCCATAGGAACTGCAATCTGGGTCCTAACCCATTAGGCATTCGATTGAAAAACCACCCACATCAAAAAAATCCCACTTCCTGGATGGATTTCTCAGGTTGTCACCTGCCATATCGGTTCTGTTATCAAGACATTGTAACAGTTTTGGAAACTTGTGTTTTCTATCCAATCTACCAATTATATGCATATCCTAGCTTCTGGGCCTGAGTAACAGGCAGTTTACTTTGGGCACGCTGTCATCCAGACGTCAAAATACTGCCCCCAAGCCCAAAGAAGTTAAGTGTGCCTTGAATTCTGAATAAATCAGTGTCACCAGCAAGCACCCCCCACCCCCTCCATTCTTCACAGTGGAACCACATGCGAAATCATCCGTCCACCTACTCTGCGTCTCACAAAGACACAGCCGGTTGGAACCAAAAACCTCATTTTGACTCCGAGCAAAGAACATATTCCACCGGTCTACTGTCCATTGCTCGTGTTTCTTGGCCCAAACAAGTCTCTTCTATTGGGGTCTTTAGGAGTGGTTTCTTTGCAGCAATTCGACTATGAAGGCCTGATTCACACAGTCTCCTCTGAACAGTTGAGATGTGTCTGTTACTTGAACTCTGAAGCATTTATTTGGGCTGCAATTTTTCTCAGGTGGTACCGTATTAAGCAGAGGTAACTCTGGGTGTTCTTTTGAGGCGTCGTTCATGAGAGCCAGTTTCATCATAGCGCTTGATGGTTTTTGCGACTGCACTTGAAATGTTCAAAGTTCTTAAATTGTCCAACTTGACTGACCTTCGTGTCTTGAAGTAATGACGACTGTCATTTCTCTTTTCTATTTGAGCTGTTAGTGCCATAATATCGTCTTGGTCTTTTACCAAATAGGGCTATCTTCTGTATATCCCCCTACCTTAACACAACTGCTGGGCTCAAACACATTAAAGAAAGAATTCCACAAATGAACAACGCACACCTGTTAATTGAAATGCATTCCAGTGACATCCTTTATGAAGCTGGTTGAGAGATGCCAAGAGTGTGCAAAGCTGGTTAGGCAAAGATGGCTACTTTGAAGAATCTCAAATATATAATTTTGATTTTTTAACACTTTGGTTACTACATGATTCCATAGTGTTATTTCATAAATATGTCTTCACTATTATTCACAATGTAGAAAATAGTAAAAATAAAGAAACCCCTGGAATGAGTAGGTGTGTCCAGACTTTGACTGGTACTGTACTTTTTAATTTCCAATGAAAATCTAAATCACTATAACCTATTCCAAGGAGGAGGGTGAAAGTCTTACCATGATCAACGTCTGCGTCTTCAAATGTCCTGAGACCCCTACTGCACCACACTCTGGAGGTGGAGAGAAGGGTAGGAGTCAGAAGTATTCATGAACAACTTTCCCTTCTGGACACCTGGGTAATGTTCAGAAGTGCAAACTGTAGCAAAATGTTTTTGCCATGGAAAGGAAAATGTGTTCATTGGATAAGGCTGTACCTCCCCGTTTCGCTCCATTCAAAAATCTTTCCCTACTGAAAATGACACTTGCACAGAGTATACCTAGCATTAGGAAAACCTTCCTAAATTGAGTTGTGCCACCCCCCCCCCCCCTTTTGCCCTCAACACGGCCTCTGTTTTGTGGGGCATTTACTTTACAAGGTGTTGAAAGCATTCCACATGGCTGCTGGCCCATGTTGACTCCAATGCGTCGCACAGTTGTGCCAAATTGGTGGATGTCCTTTGCGTTATGGACCATTCTTGATACACAAATGAAACTGGAGTGTGAAAAACCAGCAGTGTTGCAGTTCTTAAAAAACCGGTGCACCTGGCAACTACCATACCCCGTTCAAAGGCCTTATAATCTAAAAACACCAGTTTAAAACCCATCAGACTCCTTTCTCCCAGCAGGGGGGGGGGGGGGGGGGGGGGGGGGGGGGGGGGGGGTTGGGTAATTGATGGAAGTTTTCCCCCATTGGCTAGCTACCTGCAATCATATCATCCGCTCCAAGGATAATTCCAGAGATGAGGCTATGACCAAAACTATTTGAATAAATACTCATATTTCCTTTGTCGCTGTTCATTCAGTTTAAGCAGTTCGTTTGAGTAAAGGCTAACTAATCAAAGGCTTGACGATTAGTTGACCAGTTCATGGTATCAGATCAGCCATGCTAGAACTGGAATAGTTCAAATAAGTGGAATTAATCAAGAATAGGCTGGGGATACACTAGCTACCCTATGGTCACAGAACAAAAGGTCGGGTGTCAATTGCACTCTGATTCAGAAAAGCCAGGCACACGTAGCAAAGCAAAGCTTTGTGGAACCAGCAGCATTGACCTATAGAATTTATGGAATGCATGCACAGTGCACTCCGCCATCCTGTTTCAAACACCTCAGTCACAACTCATAAACCTATATAGGACTTCGCTGTAGCATATACATGACACTACACCCCGACCGAAATGGAATGGAATGTGCTATGCTGGCATGTAATGTAGATGGCGACGACAGATATGGCAGTTCTGCTCCTAAGCAACTTTGCATTATTTAGTTTGGGTTATTTCTTACATTATTAGCCCAGAATTGTGTTATTACATACAGCCATAAATTACTTTTGGATATCAGAGCAGCGGTAACTCACCAGCATTATGATTTTCCCAGATTGGATCATTTGTTCGTACCCCCCGCCCCCCCCAAGGCAATTTAACTTATTCCAGAGGCTGCTCAAAACACCGCGGCGGAGAAGACGTATTCAGAGTGGACTTCTGGTCCGACTCACGAGGCATGCACACCATCCACTGCTTCCAGTAATTTACTCACCATTGTTTCAGCCTCGTGATAATAAAGTAGACGAGCACCTGCTTCCAGAGAGACATCAGGGATTGTAACATACTCGGTTTCACGGAAACATGGCTCTATCGGATATACTGTCCATACAGCCAGCTGTGTTCTCATTACATCACGGAGACAGGAATAAATCTCTCTGGGAAGAAGGCAGGGGTGTATGTTTCATCATTAACTACTCATGGTGCGATTGTGATAACATACAGAACTCAAGTCCTTTAGTTCCCCCGACCAAGAATACCTCAAATGCTGACCATATTACCTCACAAGATAATTATCTTTGGTTAGTCACAGCCGTGTAGTTTCCCCCTCAAGCCAATACCACAACGGCCTCAAGGAACTTCACTGGACTTTATGAAAACCACATATCAAAGCAAATTTCAGGAAACGTTACTGAAGTTCTACCAACAAATTGACTGTATACTCGCTCCGGTAAAACATTGGACCACTGCTACTCAACTTTTCAAAATGCCTACAAGGCCTTCCCGCACCCTCCCTTCTGCAAATCTGAGCGACTCCATTTTGCTCTTCCCTTCCTATAGCAGAAACTCAAACAGGAAGTACCCAGCTAAGTCTATTCAACACTGGTCTGATCAATTGGAATTCATGCTTCAAGATTTTGATCACGCGGACTGGGATATGTTCTGGGTAGCCTCTGAGAATCACGTCAATGTATGGTTGAGCTCAACAGGAAGTTTATAGGAGATGTTGTACCCACTGTGACTTAAACCTACCCAACTCAGAAACCGTGGATAGATGGCAGCAGTTGCATAAAACTGAAAGCGCGAACCACCGCATTAACCATGGCAAGGTGACTGGAATATGGCCGAATACAAACAGTGTAGTTTTCCCTACATAAGGCAATCAACACGCAAAAAGGTCAGTACAGACAAAGTAGAGTCGCAATTCAATGGCTCAGACAAGATGTGAGGGTCTACAGACAACCACGGACTACAAAGAAAACCGGACAAGCTAAACACCCGTCGCCCGCTTTTGAGGATAACACAGAGCCACCGACGCAGGACTGTGGGCTCTCCTTCTCCGTAGCCATTGAGTAAGACAATTATGCGCGTTAACCCTCGCAAGGCTGCCAGCCCAGACGGCATCTGTAGCTACGTCCTCAGAGCATGCACAGACAAGCGGGCTGGAGTGTTTACGGACCCCTCCACTTTGTTGATCCGCAACACAGGGGCCCCATAAGGGTGTGTGCGCTAAGCCCCTCCTGTACTCCCTGTTCACCTTTGACTGCGTGGCACGCACACCTCCAACTCAGATAACAGATTTTGCAGATCTTTTCCGATGACAACAGTAGTAGGCCTGATTACCAACAATGAGACAGGCTACAGGGAGGAGGCGAGGGCCCTGGGAGAGTGGTGTCAGGAAAACAACCTCACTCAACATTTTTTAGATACTACTGCACTGTTTGAGCTAGGAACAAGCATTTCGCTACACCCACAATAACATCTGCTAAATATGTGTACATGACCAATAAAGTTTGACTTAGGTGTCAACATGTCTAATGTGGTGAAGGGTGAAGTTGCCCCTACATGATCTTGGATCCATTTTGCATTTCCTTCACTAAAGGATAAGTTAGGGGAGTGGAAGCTGATTCTAGATCTGTAACTAGTGAACGTCACCACAAAGGTGGTGACTGTCGGAAGTCTGCTTGATTGCTTCACTTGGGCCATCTGCTGGTGGTGTGCCGCTCAATCTGAGCTAAATCTCCTAAAGCATACCCGTGGGTGGTATTCATTCAGCACCAAACAGAAAACTGACAACAGGGAGACAACTTATACACAATTTCCATTGCAAACATTTTAAAGAGCTTTCTGCTGCGTCCCCTAATAAATAAGACCCTCAAAAAAAGACAACACTTTATATGTCCTTGACCTAAAAGGATTTGGGTGGTAATAATCCAGTGATAGTTCAAATAAAACAAGACTATGCATTTCCTTCTAACATCATACGTGCAGTCGGACAGTATTCAGACCCCTAGACTTTTCCCATGTTTTGTTACAGCCTTATTCTAAATAGATTTTTTAAATCTTCAATCTACAGTTGAAGTCAGAAGTTCACAAACTAGTTTTAATGACTTCAACCTAAGTGTTTCAACCACTCCACAAATTTCTTGTTAAACTATAGTTTTGGCAAGTCGGTTAGGACATCTACTTTGTGCATGACAAGTAATTTTTCCAACAGTTGTTTAGAGATTACTTCACTGTACGACAATTCCAGTGGGTCAGATGTTTACATACACTAATTTGACTCTCCCTTTAAAACAGCTTGGAATATTCCAGAAAATGTAATGATTTAGAAGCTCCTGATAGTCAATTCCACAGTGTACCTGTGGATTTATTTCAAGGCCTACCTTCAAACTCAGTGCCTCTTTGCTTGACATCATGAGAAAACCCAAAGAAATCAGCCAAGACCTCAGGAAAAAATATTGTAGACTCCACAAGTCTGGTTCATCCTTGGGAGCAATTTCCAAATACCTAGGTACCACATTCATTGTGCAAACAATAGTATGCAAATATAAACACCATGGGACCACGCAGCCGCCATACCGCTCAGGAAGGAGACGCATTCTGTCTCCTAGAGATGAACATACTTGGTGCAAAAGCACAAGTCAACCCCAGAACAACAGCGAAGGACCTTGTGAAGATGCTGGAGGAAACAGGTACAAACTTATCTATATCCACAGAAAAACGAGTCCTATTTCGACAACCTGAAAGGCTGCTCAGCAAGGAAGAAGCCACTGCTACAAAACCGCCATAAAAAGCAAGACTACGGTTTGCAACTGCACATGGGACAAAGATTGTACTTTTTGGAGAAATGTCCTCTGGTCTGATGAAACAAAAATAGAACTGTTTGGCCATAATGACCATCGTTAAAAAGTGGGAGGCTTGCAAGCCGAAAACACCATCCCAACCGTGAAGCACGGGGGTGGCAGCATCATGTTGTGGGGCTGCTTTGCTCGCAGGAGGGAGTGGTGCACTTCACAAAATAGATGGCATCATGAGGATGGAAAATATTGAAGCAACATCAGTCAGGAAGTTATAGCTTGGTCGCAATTGGGTCTTCCAAATGGACAATGACCCCAGCATACTTCCAAAGTTGTGGCAAAATGGCTTAAGGATAAAAGTAAAATTATTGGAGCGGCCATTACAAAGCCCTGACCTCAATCCTACAGAAAATTTGTGGGCAGAACTGAAAACCGTGTGCGACGAGGATGCCTACAAACTTGACTCAGTTACACGAGCTCTGCCAGGAGGAATAGGAAAAACTCACCCAACTTATTGTGGGAAGCTTGTAGATGGCTACCCGAACCGTTTGACCCAAGTTCAACAATTTAAAGGCAATGCTACCAAATACTAATTGAGTGCATGTAAACTTCTGACCCACTGGGAATGTGATGAAAGAAATAAAAGCTGAAATAAATAATTCCTTTACTGTTTTCTCACATTTCACCTTCTTAAAATAAAGTGGTGATCCTAACAGACCTAAAACAGGGACTTTTTACAAGGATTAAATGTAAGGAATTGTGAAACTGAGTTTAACTGTATTTGGCTAAGGTGTATGTAAACGTCCAACTTCAACTGTATATTGCACTGGTCATCCCCAAAGCCAACACTTCCTTTGGCCGCCTTTCCTTTTCCAGTTCTCTGCTGCCAATTACTGGAACGAATTGCAAAAATCTCTGTAGCTGGAGTCATATCTCCCTCTCTAACTTTAAGCATCAGCTGTCAGAGCAGCTTACCGATCACTGTACACAGCCAATCTGTAAATAGCACACCCAACTACCTCATCCCATATTATTACTTACCCTCTTGCACAACAGTATCTCTACTTGCACATCTATCACTCCAGTATTAATGCTAAACTGTTTTTTTTCACCTCCATTACCTATTTATTGCCTACCTCCCTACATCTGCAAGCCTGTAAATAGATTTGTCTATTTTTCTTTTCTATTGTGTTATTGTCTGTACGTTTGTTTGTGTAACTGTGTTGTTGTCGCACTGCTTTGCTTTATCTTGGTCAGGTCACAGTTGTTAATGAGAAACTTGTTCTAATAAATAATTCTCTCCTATATTCTGACATTTCACAGTCTTAAAATAAAGTGGTATTCCTAACTGACCTAAGACAGGTTATTTTTACTAGAATTAAATGTCAGGATTGTGAAAAACTGAGTTTAAATGCATTTGGCTAAGGTGTATGTAAACTTCCGACTTCAACTGTACATACAATACCCCATAATGACAAAGCGAAAACAGGTTTAGAAGTAAAAAACATTTCCATAAGTATTCAGCCCTTTGCTATAAACTTAAATTGAGCTCAGGTGCATCCTGTTTCCATTGATCGTCCTTGATGTTTCTACACGTGATCGGAGTCCACCTGTGGTAAATTCATTGATTGGACATGATTTGAAAAGGCAACCTCTCTACATTAGGTCCCACAGTTGACAGTGCATGTCAGAGCAAGCCATGAGTTTGAAGGAATTATCCCTAGAGCTCCGTGACAGGATTGTGTCAAGGCACAGATCTGGGGAAAGATACCAACAAAAAAGAAATTGGCTGCAGAATTGAAGGTCTTCAAGAACACAGTGGCATCCAATGGAAGATGTTTGGAACCACCAAGACTCTTCCTAGAGCTGGTCTCCTAGACAAACTGAGCAATTGGGGAGAAGCCCTTGGTCAGGGAGTGACCAAGAATCCGATGGTCACTACAGAGCTCCAGAGTTGCTCTGTGGAGATGGTAAACCTTCCAGAAGGACAACCACTCTGCAGCATTCCACCAATCAGGCCTTTATGGTAGAGTGGCCAGACAGAAGCCACTCTTCAGTTTAAGGCACATGACAGCCCTCTTGGAGTTTGCCAAAAGGCACCTACTAAAGGACTCTCAGACCATGAGAAACAATGTTTTCTCTGGTCTGATGAAACAGAGTTTACTCTTTGGCTTGAATGCCAAGCGCCACACTGGAGGAAACCTGGCACCATCCCTACGTGAAGCAATGTGGTGGCAGCATCATGCAGTGGGATGTTTTTCAGGGCAGGAACTGGGAGACTAGTAAGGCTCGAGGGGAAGATGAACGGAGCAAAGTACAGAGAGATACTTGATGAAAACCTGCTCCAGAGCACTCAGGACCCAGACTGGGGCGAAGGTTCACCTTCCAACAGGACAACGACCCTAAGCACATAGCCAAAACAACGCAGGAGTGGCTTCGGGACAAGTCTCTGAATGTCCTTGAGTGGCCCAGCCAGAGCCCAGACTTGAACCCGATCTAACATCTCTGGAGGGAGAGACCTGAAAATAGCTGTGTAGCGACACTCTCCATCCAACTTGACAGAGCTTGAGAGGATCTACAGAGAAGAATGGGAGAAACTCCCCAAATACGTGTGCCAAGCTTGTAGCGTCATACCCAAGAAGACTCGAGGCTGTAATCTCTGCCAAAGGTGCTTCAACAAAGTACTGAGTAAAGGGTCTGAATACTTATGTAAATGTGATAAGTTTTTTATTTATGTGCAAAAATGTCAAACTTGTTGCTTTGTCATTAGGGGTATTGTGTGTAGATTGAGGTGGAAAAAAACTATTTAATCAGTTTTAGAATAAGGCTGTAACGTAACAAATGTGAAAAAGATCAAGGGGTCTGAATACTTTCCAAATGCACTGTACATTAATAGGTGTACTTGTGTGCTAGTGCTTTAGCTTACATTTTATTTCTACTGGACTGCTGAACAAGCCTTAAACAGCTGAATTTGCTGCGTTTCTTAACCCTTAACACTCATGAGAATTGGCCTATATCATGGACAACACTCAATTAAAATGTTTCTTACAGTAAATTATAAAAGCATATGCATAACCATGGTAGAAATTGAAAGCGAACAGTCAAGATTATTGGGAAATTAATAGATCAAAAGTTGGACAAAACTGTCCAGCTGACTAGACAAACCAAATATTACTGTTCATTTGTGCATTTTCACCTCTGTACTTTTTGCAGCATTTGTTGATACCGAAATGAATACATTCAGTAACATAAGGGCTACTTCAAACAATAGTGAAACGTAGCGTTATTCAGTTTGGAATTCGAGGCTAGCCTACTGATGGGGTGCTTAGTACTGTTTAGTAAAACCCTGGCAGGAGGTTCAGGACATCAAATTGATTCCCTTCAATAATCTAATGCTGATGTGTGTCGCTGATGTTTCATGCATCTTCATCAGAGTATCTTGCATTTTTCCAGTCCTACCACAAAATGTCCACCCCCTAGGACCTACTGTTACCCAAACAAGGGTGTTCATTGGCACCAAACAGAAAGACTGAAATGGTGAGGTTCAACTTGGACTCATTTTCTTTTTCCATTGCATGCCCTAATGAACATGACCCATGTACATATACAAAGCAATGCAGACCACATTCTAATGCATTTCAAGCTTATACCATTGCAGCATCCCGTTGGGGTGTCCTCGGCCTGACCCCGGCATGCAGTGGTGTTTCTGGGATGCAGAGTCGGCCAGCATCCCTCCAGTCTTTCCAGGGTGGCCTGGCCCTCCAGGGTGAGCTGGGACAGACCCTCCTCAAATTGTAAAATGTGGGCAGGTCTATCTGACCCTGTTCTGTGGGTGGGGAGACAGGAGACCGAAAGGTTAGTCAAATGTCCACAATAGTTGACATTGGGCACCCCAATTAAAGTATTCTGTGGGACTGTAAAGTATGTGGTTTTCAAATGAAAGTAAAAAAAAATAAAAAATTTGGGGGGGTACAGTTACTTTATGCGTTAAGGCATGGCATCATACACCAGATATATTACTTTGGTGAAAGTTAGCCAACTTTAATTATTCTTTTAGCACTGACATAGTCCAACAACCTGAATGAGACAAATTAATGTGCATCCTTTACTGATACAGAACAGTTGTCAAGGTGTCGAGGAGGTGCACTGAGGACATTTGGACATGAAACATCCAAGTCTAGATGTCAAGAAATAGTTAATTTGTAGGCAAGAAAGATGGGTTGTGTTCATTAGTCGCCAAAACAGCAGGAAGACTAAAGCAGGGAGGGACTACCTGGACTTGTCCAATGGAAAGGTTAATTTGTTTCCCCGTTGCAAAACATTCTGTTGTGTGCCCTAATGAATACTGAACATGGTCATGGTGTGCTCACTCACCAGCTTCTTCAACATCGTACTCATCTCCCTCAAAGTCAGAGTCGGAGTCTTCAGGGTCAGGGTGCAGGGCCTGGCATTCAGAGATGGCTGAGAACATGGGCTCCACTGGAGGGTGGAAAAAAAACTCAAAGTATTTTGGAAAGTTGTCCAAACCAACCCTTTCCCCAAACCGTAAGTTTACAGCTGTAAAAGGGACCATCAATTTGGTCCAATCTAAGTAACATTCCTTTGAGGTTCATTTTTCAAATTTAGCTCAGGCCTGAAGAATATCTATTACGAGCTCACAATAGGGTGAAGTATGCATGAATGGATTCCACAGTTTCCCACTTACAGGTAGCCTTATCACTGGGCACAAAACGGATCTCTGTACAGGACTTATGGAATCCGCGTTGCAGTCATCATCAGTACTCTCATTATCCTCTTCCTCCGCACACTTATCTGGGGGGGGGGGGGGATAGAGAGAAGACTTGTTAGTCTGTTTACACAGGAGCCCAATTCAGATTTATATCACTTAATTTGTCTTTTGACCAATCAGACAGATCTTTTGCTACTAAAAATTGGGCAAAAGATCAGAGTTGGGCTGCCAGTGTAAACACAGCTATAGAGTCAGAAGTGGAACAGAGCTCTGTTGCAATCTCATGACACTCACATTATGGCACACCTGCATATGCAACTAGGCCTACTGGTGAGTGTATTCTCCCACACACACACAGAGCAGTGGAACCGTGTTCTCTAGCGTTATGAATGACGCTTTACCATCTGGCAGTCCAACGGACGAATCTGGGTTTTGCGGATGCCAGCAGAACGTACAGTGCCAACTAAAGTTTAGTTGAGAGGCTGTTTTTATATGGTTCAGGCTAGGCCCCTTAATTCCATTGAAGGGAAATCTTAACACTACAGCATACATGACATTCAGACAATTCTGTGCTTCCGACTTTGTGGAAGACCCTTCCCTGTTTCAGCATGACAATGCCCCTGTGCAACAAAGGATGTCCATACAGAAATGGTTTGTCGGGAACGGTGTGGAAGAACTCGGCTTGCCTGCACAAAGCCCTGACCTCAACCCCATCAAACCTTGGAGATTAATTGGAACGCTGACTGCGAGCCAGGCCTAATCACCCAACATCGTGCCCGACCTCACTAATGCTCGTGGCTGAATGGAAGCAAGTCCACGCAGCAATGTTCAAACATCTAGTGAAGCCTTCCCAGAAGAGGGGAGGCTGGTATAGCGCAAGGGGGGGGGGGGGGGGGGGGACCAACTCCATATTAATGCCCATGATTTTGGAATGAGATGTTCAAAGAGCAAGTGTCCATAACACTACATGACCAAAAGTGTGTATATGGTAAGGTGACTAGGCATCAGGATATTTGAAACAGTAGCAGCAATGTAAATTAAGATTTTATGCGAGTGTGTGTGCGCATGTCAGTATACATGTGTGTGCATGTTATGTGTGTTGAGTCAGTGAGTGTGTAGAGTTCTGCAGTGTGCATAGAGTGCAAAATCGCATGCGAGTCCTTAGTGATTTGGACACTAAGGAACTTGAAGCTCTGACCCACTTCCACTGTAGCCCTGTCGATGTGGACGTGCTGCCACCGTTTCCTGTAGTCCACGATCAGCTCCTTGGTCTCACTGATGTTGAGGGAGAGCTTGATGTCCTGCACCACACTGTCAGGTCACTAACCTCCTCCCTGTAGGTGGTCTCATCGCCAGTGATCAGGCCTACCACCATCGTCAGTAAACTTGATGGTGGTGCTGGAGTCATGCGTTGCCGCGCAGTCCTGGGTGAAACAGGCTAGCTAGCTAGACTAGCTTATTCTTTCAGTACTATATTCCAGAGGTGGACAGTCATAGTTTTACAAGTCACAAGTAAGTCTCAAGTCCCAAGGCAAATCCCAAGTCCTAAACTTTGAGTTTCGAGTCCTAAACAAGTCATAATGTGCTCTTCACCAAATGTAATACATAATTTTAACAAGAGTAATAGTTAGTATATTACATTTACGCAAATCATGATTGCTTTTAAAATATCTATACATTTATTCATTTCCAAATAAACATATTTCCATGGAAATACATGGGAGCCATGAGCAATCGGCGATGTAGGCTTGTACACAATCGCCCAAACTTCACACACACACACACACACCTCTCTCTGTGTGTTACAGTAGGTCAATGGTTTTGGAACAGCAGTAACATCAGGCAGGATTGGCTACCAACTGCCTAGCCAGTTGTAGCGCAATCTTGGGTGCAATGATCACGTTACCCGCACTGACTGACTGGAGGCTCATTGATTTAACGTTACCCTACATGATACACTAGTAAAGTTATAAAATATATAGCTGTCGGCTAGATAGCCACGACTTACCGTTTCTTGGTCAGCTTCAAATGTCGAACAAAGTTAATTGTTGCGCCTCCGTCTGTAATTTCCTTCCCGCATGTTTTGCAGTTGCAATATGTTTTTTGTTGATACAGCGTCGTCTTTATATCTTTGGGTATCATCTTCCAAGGGCTCCATCTGATTCACCCGCCGACGTTCCTCTGCACTGCCACGCCAAACTTTTCTCAGCTGGCCAATTTGATTGGCTGCTGTCCGATTCAAACTGTAATCCGTTAATGCAGTTGATGCGCTGCACACTTTTTAATAGCATCATTTTTCATATTTGGGCATCAAGTCAGGTCGAGTCATAAGGCTCAAGTCAAGTCAATCACTGGTGTTAAAGTCGAGTTGCAAGTCATATGTGACTCGAGTCCACACCTCTGCTAAATTCATTCTCTGATCCATTAATTGGATGGACAACATGTCAGTTCATACTGCAAGAGCTGAGGTTGGGCAACATCCTTCGGAAGTCGTCATAATTACTGTTTAAGTCTATTTAAGGGTTGAGAAACATGAGCCTCCAAGGGTTTGTATTGAAGTCAATGTACCCAGAGAGACAGAAAATAGCTGTCCTCCAGCTACACCATGGTGCAACCCAAGAAGGTGCCGTTGAGGATACTGTTGACCACTGCAAAACGGTATTTCAAATCAGTTATTGGTGACAAGTGAATATATTTAGTATTGTTTTATCTAAAAAGGATAACTTTAATGTTTAACTATTTACATTTCTGAAATTAACTGAGTAAGGGGCTTGATTCATGACATTTACTCAATAATGCCATGTTGCTCTACACATCTTGCCGGTGTAAACTGCAGTATTCGTGTAACATTCCTGGGTAATGAGATGTCGACAAGTCTTGCCTACTCGGCAATGCACAAGACAACTTTTCAATCAGAACTGTATACAGATACACCTTCGGACTTGGGAAAAGTGTTCCCAAACAGGCACCGCAAGGTGGGTATATGTAATAGAACTAGACCAGAGCTAGACCTTGGTCTAGAACTTGGGTTAAGGACAACCCTCCTCTCCCAAGGATGTCAGCTCTTTCCATAAAAGCCCCACAAAGCTTAACTCAAAGAAAAAAAATACTTTCATTTTGATCTTACACTACCTATACAAGCAAGTGTCCAACGTGCAAATGGAACAATATTTTATTTACATTTAAAACACACTTGTTTGGTAGGAAAGATGGAGGTGGCCAAGCGCTTATGAATCTAAGAGCACTACAATCAGAGTTAACTGCATTAATAAAATTAAGTTTAATTTAAAGTTCCACATTTTGTTAGTCGTATGTACAGGATACACATGGTATACACAGTCCACAGAATGCTTACTTGCAGGTTCCTTCGACAATACAACAATTGGCACAACGAATAGGCATAAGCGAGCAAGTGAAGTCTATAATGACCTTGGCAAGTTGTGGAGAAGTACAGATTAAGGTTGGGCTATAAAAAAATATCTGAAACTTTGAACATCCCACTGACCCACTTAAATCCATTATTAAAAAATGGAAAGAATACGGCACCACAACAAACCTGCCAAGAGAGGACCGCCCACCAAAACTCACGGACCAGGCAAGGAGGCCATTAACCAGAGAGGCAACAAACAGACCAAATATAACCCTGAAGGAGCTGCAAAGCTCCACAGAGGCGATTTGAGTATTTGTCCATAGGACCACTTTAGGCCGCACACTCCACAGAGCTGGGCTTTACGTAAGAGTGTCCAGAAAAAATCCATTGCTTAAAGAAAAAAATAAGCAAACACGTTTGGTGTTCGCCAAAAGGCATGTTGGGGACTCCCCAAACATATGGAAGAAGGTACTCTGGTCAGATGAGACTAAATTGAGTTTTTTGGACATCAAGAAAAATGCTATGTCTGGCGCAAACCCAACACCTCACATCACCCTGAGAATACCATCCCCACAGTGAAGCATGGTGGTGGCAGCATCATGCTGTGGGGATGTTTTTCATCGGCAGGGACTGGGAAACTGGTCAGAATTGAAGGAATGATGGATGACGCTAAATACAGGGAAATTCTTGAGGGAAACCTGTTTCAGTCTTCCCAAGATTTGAGACTGGGACGGAGGTTCACCTTCCAGCAGGACAATGACCCTAAGCATACTGCTAAAGCAACACTTGAGTGGTTTAAGGGGAAACATTTAAATGTCTTGGAATGGCCTAGTCAAAGCTCAGACCTCAACCCAATTGAGAATCTGTGGTATGACTTAAAGATTGCTGTACACCAGCGGAACCCATCCAACTTGAAGGAGCTGGAGCAGTTTTGCCTTGAAGAATGGGCAATAATCCCAGTGGCTAGATGTGCCAAGCTTATAGAGACATACACCAAGAGACTTGCAGCTGCAATTGCTGGCAGCTATAAAGGTGGCTCTACAAAGTATTGACTTGGGGGGGGGGTGAATAGTAATGCACGCTCAAGTTTTCAGTTTTTTTGTATTATTTGTTTCACAGTAAAAAATATTTAGCATCTTCAAAGTGGTAGGCATGTTGTGTAAATCAAATGATACAACCCACCCCAAAAATCTATTTTAATTCCAGGTTGTAATGCAACAAAATAGGAAAAATGCCAAGAGGGGTGAATACTTTCGCAAGCCACTGTATGTAGCTCCAGTGTGCTGGAGCTACATACAATGTCCATGCCATTTGTCTTTATTTTCTAAATTAAAATTGTAAACATAAAATTGGTTCATCAATGTTGAAAATCCAATAACAAGGTGTGGAGACCAAACGTTTCTTTCAATTTCAACTGATTTTAGAAGGAATAGGGAATTATTTAAGAAAAGTGCAAGGGTGCCTATCTATCCTATCTATCTGTCTATCTAAATAGTTGGATGGAGGGGGGGGTTCTCTCCTTTCATACCATAATTTAGTCTGTCTGATTAATTCCCTTTGCCCATGTGGCTGAAGTTATTCCAATGGATATGCCCCCCCCCCCCCCCCCACCTTCCTCCATACAGCCCCCAGCCCGCTCTTCTCTCTCCTCTCTCAGAGCCCACCTGCTGGACTGGGGCCTCTACATGCCCACCCGTGGCACCAGGAACAAGGCATGCCGTTCCCATGGTTACCGCCCCTGCACTGTGTGCCATCCTCAGCTAGGCCGTGAGGCCCGCTCTGTGCCGACTCACCCCTCTCAGTTCTCAGCCCTGAGTGTGTGTGTGTGAGAGCGAGCACTGCCCTGTTCTGAAGCATAGTCTGCTGCTCCCAGACAGACAGAGGAGATGAGGTGGAGCTCCACTCAGCAGCCGGAGCATTTAAACTAGGTGTGAGTGTGCTGCTGCATCATCAAACCACTTAATGTGACTTAATTAAACCTAAACTTAAGCCTGTGAGGAACCTCCTGTTGAGAAACATCCTAAACCCCTGGATTTTCCTGAAGTAAGACCTTGGACATACTGTATCTATTCGTTGCCCTACCAATTTGATCAAATCCTATTCTTGATACACCACATATACATTGATTAAAAGGTTTAGAACTTATTGGCAAACCCTATAAAGTTTTGAGCATGTCGTTACATGTATTTCATTTGATTCCTAAGAAGCGTCTTTACGGTTTGTTAAGCATTAAACACACCTTGAATCTCACTGCCGATAGACTGCCGATAGATATACTTATCACAGTGGGAGGGCGTTCCTTCTCTTGCGAGAACAAAAAAGCAGTACCTGCTGGGTGCTGACCCGGTAGCGACGAACCTACCGATTCTACTTGCAGAATCACCATGCCCATCAGTAGCCAACAACTTGACTTCAGAAAGCACGAATCAGAAAGCACGAACCCCCACGTGGGAGAGCCAACTAAATATATATATTTTTTTAAATAAGGCATTTTCGCCATACAGCCACGGGTGAGCCAGTCACACTTCATATGCAATGTAGGCTATTGGATGATAGCTAGTTAAGTGCATAGACGCAATGCACAAAACACTAAATACTTCCTCCAAGCTAGCTAAGCAAGCTAATATTGACATTATACTGTAATAAATCATAATGGATTAGCTAGTTGTCATGAAACAGCTACCTACGTTAGCTGGCTAATTAGTGCAATGTCCTTAGCTAGCTAGCTATGTTGTGCTAGCTAGCGAATATAATAACAATAGCTAGCTAAAAATGTGTCTACGGGCTGGCAAAGGCAGTATGGGATTATGGCAAGTAAATACAATTGTTTCTTCATCATCTTGCTAGGTAGTTATTTCGATGTGGCCATCTGACTAGTATCAACAAGAGCTTTCTACAAATTAGCAACATTAGCGCAGATAGCTTGGAATCTAGACCATAAGCAATACACACAGATATGCATTGCCAAACAACGCTACTGCCACCTTCTGGTTTGGAGTATTTTAACAAGGCTGAGTTGCTGACGAATTCCAAGGTCTTTGCTGTGTGAACACAAAAGAGATTGATGGCTGACACTCTGTTCAGTGGTGCTAAGTACTGTCGGGCAGTTTGACAATCCTACCAGTGTGTGAGCTTTTAGGAAACAGCCTCAGTAATACGCAGGTTTAATTATAGATTTGAGACTCAAACCCCCGCTGTTTGTTTGTTTGCTCAATCCTTTGAGGGAGGAGAGAACGGCGACGCAAGTCGAGAGAGAAAGAAACTGAAAGAAAGAGAGAGAGAAAGAGAGAGAGAGCGAGCTAGATCCCTCTGTGGAAATGGGGCCGTTAAAAAATACGCCGTGAGCCTGCCTGGAAGGCTAATGGTTTGTTATTGAACGAGTGTTAGATTATTGACCAGTCTCCCAGAGCTGGACCTCATGTTAGGCTTTAAATCCACCAGCCATTCCGATTTAAATCCACCAGGCTCAGATATCACCAGGCCACAGATATCATTCAAACTCAAACGAGAAGAAGCCAGCTTGAAGGAGCCTTGTCCTGTGGGTTCCTTCTATGAAATAATATTTTGGAATGCCTTGTATATTTGCTAACCAGAACAACCCCTAGCTGGGCCCGACATACTGTTCCCATTTTCATATGAGCGGAAAAAAACATCGCCTGACATCACTCCAGATTAGGAATATGTTTGGGTGAGTAGTTATGACAAGACAAGTTAGTCAAAGTGATGCATACAGTATTTCAGCAGTTTTCACTCTCGGGCTAGAGAGTTTCGCAAAGGCATATAGTGGCTTTCGTGCTAGATAACTAGTGTCAGTTCGGGTTTTAGAAGCTATGTTGAATGGTTGGAAGGCCCCCAAACCATTGAATTGGGGAATGAGGATCATGAAAATCCTTTGATCTGTCAAATGATCATCACCACATTTATGCATTCAGCTAACCCCGAGTAGGGGGTTGAAGTGAAGACGAGCAACAGACTGAGGCCTTTTAGATCCCTCCTCCAGGGATACAATACAAGCTGTATCCAGCCTAGGGCTGCAAAGGGAGGGTATATTACTGGTAACTTTCAAAGTTTACCAGTAAACTAACAGAATTTTGGTAACTTTGAAAGATTTTATGGAATTTTATCACATGACATCTAGTGGCGTTTTAGGGTACTTCAGATTATCACAGTTGTCTGTAATTCTCTCTGGCCCTCTGTGGCCTTATCACATGTAAAAAATATAAATGAATAAAATAAGATGTTTTAAAAAAATACAAAATTGAATGACAATGCTGTAAAACGTTAACCTAAATATAAACCATCAACTAACACATTTCATTGCAGCTATCCGGTGTATGTGACAATTAACCATTTATATATGCTTTTTAATATGACGGTGTTACCATGAAATATCCTTTATATAAAGAGTTTCCTTCCAAAACGCTATATAGACACATTTTTCACATTTGTGTTTTTTCATCAGAAATGATTGCTTATGGGTACCTTCATGTGTGTGTAAAATATTACTGTTCTCAGATTTGTAATTAATAGATTTTCGATGTGTATTAAAATGTGTTTTGTTGCACAACACTATATATCCATTGTTTAGCTAAAATGGAATGTTCGTATCCTGTATATTTGACTGTGATATGTGATTGTCTCACCTAGCTAACTTAAGATGAATGCACTAACTGTAAGTGCTTATGGATAATAGCATCTGGGTCATTCCACCAATTCGGTGTCTTTTGAGAGGTGTAACTTGGTAATAAAACTTAATAAAAAACATGCTTTCCCAATTTGAAGAGGTAAAACATTATAAATTTGTATAGTAAGTGCCTATTAAGTGCCGAGTAAAGTAACAGAGTTGACCGTAACAGGGTTGACGAGTTCTTCTTAAACCAGGTGTAAATCCCTTTGTGACAGGGAGAATGGAAGCTTGTTGTGTCCAACAGGGAGGGAGTGGCAACTGAATGCAAGCTTCACAAAAAAATGTAATTGTGAAAACATTTCTAGCCTGTCTGTCTATGGGTAACAGGATTGACTTGTTATTCTAGCCTGTCTGTCTATGGGTAACAGGGTTGACGTGTTATTCTAGCCTGTCTGTCTATGGGTAACAGGGTTGACGTGTTATTCTAGCCTGTCTGTCTATGGGTAACAGGATTGACTTGTTATTCTAGCCTGTCTGTCTATGGGTAACAGGGTTGACGTGTTATTCTAGCCTGTCTGTCTATGGGTAACAGGGTTGACGTGTTATTCTAGCCTGTCTGTCTGTGGGTAACAGGATTGACTTGTTATTCTAGCCTGTCTGTCTATGGGTAACAGGCTTGACGTGTTATTCTAGCCTGTCTGTCTATGGGTAACAGGATTGACTTGTTATTCTAGCCTGTCTGTCTATGGGTAACAGGGTTGACGTGTTATTCTAGCCTGTCTGTCTATGGGTAACAGGTTCACGTGTTATTCTAGCCTGTCTGTCTGTGGGTAACAGGATTGACTTGTTATTCTAGCCTGTCTGTCTATGGGTAACAGGGTTGACGTGTTATTCTAGCCTGTCTGTCTATGGGTAACAGGGTTGACGTGTTATTCTAGCCTGTCTGTCTATGGGTAACAGGGTTGACTTGTTATTCTAGCCTGTCTGTCTATGGGTAACAGGGTTGACGTGTTATTCTAGCCTGTCTGTCTATGGGTAACAGGGTTGACGTGTTATTCTAGCCTGTCTGTCTGTGGGTAACAGGGTTGACGTGTTATTCTAGCCTGTCTGTCTATGGGTAACAGGGTTGACGTGTTATTCTAGCCTGTCTGTCTATGGGTAACAGGGTTGACGTGTTATTCTAGCCTGTCTGTCTATGGGTAACAGGGTTGACTTGTTATTCTAGCCTGTCTGTCTGTGGGTAACAGGGTTGACGTGTTATTCTAGCCTGTCTGTCTATGGGTAACAGGGTTGACGTGTTATTCTAGCCTGTCTGTCTATGGGTAACAGGGTTGACGTGTTTTGCTCGACCTGCTCAGTTTTCCACCACAAAACACCAGAAAATGTCCAAAAAGAGTAGAACCATCTCACCTGCTTTTACACTATGATTTGAATATTAGATGTTCAACGTTTCATTAAAACAATAGTTAACCTCACGTAAAAGGGTTAACTTTAAAATGAGAGACAGATGTAAATGAATCACTAAGGCTTTACAATGATGGTGAAATGTTGGGTTGACGGACAGACATGTCGAAATGCTGAATTTTTGCACTTTTGATTTGTTTAACACTTTTTTGGTTACTACATGATTCCATATGTGTTATTTCATAAACTACATGATGTCTTCACTATTATTCCACAATGTAGAAAATAGTAAAAATAAAGACAAACCCTGGAATGAGTAGGTGTGTCCAGACTTTTGACTGGTACATACATACATATAACAGGAGAAAATAAACATGGAGTGTGTGAGAATGACATAATACAGCCAGGCCTTCAGTATATTAGATCTTACATTTTTTAAATATTACCCCTTGAAATTCAGGACCAGGCTATAAAACGACTCATTATCAAGGGATTTAGTGTTCTTAATGCTCCACATAAAACAACAACAGAATGAGCAGACTTCAGAGCAACACAGAGAAGAGCCAGACCACACACAAAGCAGAGGTGACACTACCTACTGATAACTCCTTGTAATTTGATGTCTCTGTTCTATCCAGTGAGCACATGAGCCAGTAATGTCCCTAATAATATTGCATTTAAAGCCAGAGAAGATCATATTGAATTCAGTCAAGATTAAGAATGTCGCCTCTCGTCTTCGTTACTAAATCTACAAATGTATTTGACTCTCCATAAAAGTTAGTTACAGCAGAAAATGAATATACAAGGTGTTGTCAACATCTACAGATGGCTTGGGCTATGCAGAAGAGTGGACTGTTTTTCTTCTTCACCATGTCTTATAACCAACAATTCTTATTACAAAATCTAATTTGTAATAGAAAATCCACACTATGAACACTCAGAATATCCTCATAATTTTTATACCAAATAATAGCATAAAAACAGGCCACCAACCAAACAGAGCTATAAAGGGCCATGGAGTGGAACCTTAATGCATTTTGAGTGGAGAGAGAGAGCCAGATCAATTGATTAAAGAGATCAATGGCACCGCTACACCGACCGGACACACAGCTCGTTCTGAGGGTCCGCTGCTCGTCACGAGGGTGTGTGTGTGTCTGTAACGTACCATTATACCACCTTCGCCCCCCACTTCTGTATCATCCACCCCATACACATCACACATCAATTAAAGCCTTTCCATTTGCCTGCCCTTGTACACTATTAGCACCCGGCTCTCCATCTCTGTGTGTCTTTAATCTCCAGGAGATGTTTCCATTGATGCTAGTATTGATTTGATGTTCAGGCTATTCCTTTCATCTTGTGGAACTCAAAGACCTAGAGAGGAGAGTCATCCCATCCCCATCCTCAGCATGTTGGGAGAGCTTTAACCCTCTATTGGCTGTCTATGTTGCATTAGAAGACAAGCTACATCTATCACATCTATCCACCGCCGTCCTCAGAGAGAGATGCTGCTGATGATCCTCACTGATTTAGAGACTGAGGGGATTTTCAGCTTCAGATCAGTGCGTCCAGTAGTGTAGTGGAGGGTATATGCAGGTATACGCCGTGTAACCACTTTCTTTCAGTGGGCATTGCATACACTCACTTCTTAAACCCCACTGACGAGAATCAAAGTAGTGTAGTGGAGGTATATGCCATATCAATTAATAAGGCTAATGGAACAGATCACAATGTTTATCTTAAAATGTTAGGTCTACGCCTGAATGGTCCAAAATGCAATTTGTAGGAAAACCATGTCCTAAAATGTGCAACATACGACCTGTTTCTTGGACAGAGATGGAAATATCAGAGGAAGTGTTTCTATGGTCAGATTTTGGCTTGGCATGCCTCATAATATAAAGTACAACGTCCAGGTTTCAAACAATTAAGGAACAGGAAAAATATAGACGCTAATGATAGGCCTAACCGTCTTCTGGTAGATGGAAAGGCTTTCCCAAAAACCTTCTCAATTAAATGTTAGCTAGCTACAAAGTAGCCTATGCCTACCTGTCAGAATGATATCAGGATTATTTGCATCAATCCAGTGGCCATTTGTTTTGCAAACTCCATATCATGTGCGTTACAGAAACACCAGTAACCAAACAGTGCTAGGTGCTTGCACACTTCAATTAAAGGCTAACTACATTCAAAAATCTACATTTCTAGATTTTTTACAGACCTCAAAAGTGGTCTCCTGATGTGGATTAAACATTTTTGTGGACTTAGAATATTCAATTGTGTTGTTTTTCTATTAAAAAAGTGTGACCTTACAGCGAAAACCTGATTTTTAAAAATTATTATCAGAAACCTGTGAATTTCTGACTCAATTGACAGCCTCAATGATCTATTTCAATAGTATGCCTACTATTAGCTGTGAAAGACCAATATGGGATTGATCATTTTAGGTCATTCAGCGTACAGACATTTTCACACAGGGTGCTATTTCTTCGCCGGGAGGGCCATTTCTTCGCCAGCCGGGCCATTTTTTCGTCGGGCGGGCTATTTCTTCGCCGGGCGGGCCATTTGTGAAATTTCTGGCAAAATTAGAGTATACCCACTTCTCCAGGCACCACTACACACTGAGTGCATCAGTGGAAGTGACGGACGCTAAGACACTATAGACAAGACAGAGTTCGCTGGGCAAAAGTTTTGCATCTGAGCAGTTGAGGAACTAATTACTGTTTTGCATGGTGGGAAGCTCAGCACGGTCCAGTGAATGAAGGCAGACAGGCCAGCTTCTCCCCAGAGCTCTGTGTAAAAGGAGTGACTCACACTGTGTGCATCCCAAATGGCACCCTATTCCCTATATAGTGCACTAATTTTGACCAGGGCCCATAGTGCCATCTGACTGGCCACTTCTGAAAGAGTCAGCTTCTTCAGAGTGCGCTAGGAGCCAGGAGTCAGCAGAGCTCTGTGAGAGCCAGCAATGGGCCAACCCAGCGAGGGCACAACCACAGAGCAGCACTCCCAGCCCCAGGGGCCCCCCTGCGGCCCAGCATCACAGAGAACCACTGTCATCACTGGGTTACTCCTCCCGGCCCGGGCCGCTTGGCCTGAACGCTCCCCTCCGCTCCACCCGGATTTTCTAGAGAACATGTTGCCAGCGATTCTGGGGACGCTGCCAAGCTGCCTAGCAAGAGGGTGGTATTGGGCAATCGATCATCTGTACAAATAACATAGTATGCCTCCTCACTGTGTAATTTTCACCCCAAAATAAAGTGCCATGCAAGGCCCTTCTCCTTTGCTCTGCCTCTCTCAATCTCAACCTAAAATAGTTGCTGAGAGGGCCGGAAGGTACTGCATGGCTGGAACATGGTCTGGCACGACCCTGTGCACTCCTTCCATCCCTCTGAAACAATAGGCCTTATTTGTCCTGCGTGTCGTGTGAATTGTTTGGCGATGATTTGTAATGTAAATATGCGGTTGCACGTGAACACTGCTCCCTCCGAGTGAGCTCCCCGGCCGCTGCTGCATCCCATAATTGCTCCCTGACTCTCGTCTTCCAGCGTGGGGTTTGGCGGAGCCAAGACACTAACCAGAAGCAGCCTCCCAGATTTACGGCAACAGTGTGGTCCTCAGATGCAGCCGTAGATATGTCCCCCGGCCTCGTTTCATCGCAATCCAAAAGAAACATGGAAAAGACGAGTGTGTGTGCCTCGGCACCGCCGGCCGAACCCGCTCCTTCCAGGCAGGCTTCCCTCCCTGCTACTGCGCCTGGGACGTGGGATGTGCTGTGAGGGAGGCTGCTGGGGAGAGGGCATGGTGCCGACACAGACCTTTCGCTCCCTCCTCACATTCCATTATCCATCACCCATTATCCATGACCACAGCACACAATGCCACAAGTCTAATATCTGACATTGTTGCCTTCTTATACATGGAGTGCTCCCTTCTGAACTAAAAAAACCCTCTGAATTTAAGGAACTTTTGTATTCACTGCATCTAATTTAGTTCTTTATTCAGAGCTGAGGGTTCACAGCTCCTGGGATGGTGAGGTCAAAGAGAGAATAATGTACCTGACAACTGGGTTTAAAATAAAGTAGCTACCTGCAAAGGTTATTTTTTTTAAATTTTGGGACATTTTGGGACATTTGTGACAGCCGCAGTAGGAAAGATGCAGTTGTGACAGAGCGGGTCGGACCTCTGAAAAGTTTCCGTCGCCCTGCGCCCTGTTGAGGAACTGCTGTGTTGTGTTGCTCAGGTGACACACACTAACAAACCTGAGCTTTATTTTCCATGGTAAACCACGAGAGGTTTACCCTCGCACAACTGTACAGAATGAGACGAGCGAAACACACAGACAAGCTGCAGACAAAACCATCTACAGTGTACCTGGAATCTATTCTTAACACAACTTCCTAGCAACAAAGCACAGTATTCAGTAAATCAGAAAGGTAACATTTACTGGGTAATACAAATACCAGAGATCACAATCACATTGACACGTCTTATAGAGGAAAGTCGTTTCTTCATGCATTTCATCTCATGGTACAGAAGTTTAATAGTGAGGATATCGTCTGTGTCCGAAATGGAGTCGTATGGGCCCTGGTCAAAAGTAGTGCACTATATAGGGAATAGGACCTGCCCTATGCTACATGCACATTCTGCACAATACTGACACACACACACACAGCAGCCATGGAACAGTGGCATCTTTTCCTCATCAATATAAATCAGTTTAAGATGTCCTGTGTTGCATGACGTTGATTAGCTTATGTCCTCATCCATGTCGCCTATGTAACTCCCTTTAAGGCAGCTCCCTCTGGTAAAACCACTGCAGAAGTAACCCAGAATCACATCAAACAAAAGATGCCCTGAAACAAATGCTTTAAATGTTGTCAGGTTTTAAGAAATAATAATAATAAACAGTTGTTTATTTTATTAGTTAAGTTAGGCCTATTAAATACTATTATACTCATATCCACTTGTAAACTTGGTGGATATGAGACCGTACTACGGGCTGACCGTACTACGGGCAAAAGGGACTTTCGGAGACCTTCTTCCTTCCTTGTTGTAAAATTAACCCCCCCCCAAAAATCAACAGTCATCACCCTTGTTTTCCCTCATCAAAAATGTTGGCTTGAATTAATGAGAAGGGACATATATTTGAGCTGGGATGGCTCTCTGCTTTTAATGAAGACAACATTTTGTCACATTAACTTGGAGCCCTCTTTCTACAAAAAAAACCCCAGAGAGGATAGAAGTAGGACGACGATGAGACTTGGACCACAGAGAGAGGAGAGGGGGCCCTGGGTCCTCTGTCACAATGATCTCATTCTAATACGACTAGCTGCTGAGATGGAGCAAGGGGAGCATAAAACGCCAGGGAGTCGAAGGGTTCCTAAATGACACCCTATTCCTTATATAGGGGCCAGGGCCCTGGTCAAAAGTAGTGCATTATGTAGGGAATAGGTGCCATTTGGGACGCAACGTCCTCTGCGCTTCCAGTCAGTTTGACTTGATAAAGACCATCCACTCTCTGTCTTCCATTCAGAAAAGCCAGCCAACCACAGTGGCTATTCCTCCAGGAACACAACAGTGCTCTCTCTCTCTCTCTCTTAGTCATCATGGCATCTACTCATGAGTGTTTCCTTTCTGCTAATATACACATGCTCTCCCAATGCATTTTAAACAGCAGTTAACTGCACGAACGGACCCTTCTCATATTTAATCTTTAGATAGAATAAAGGGAGGAACACGATGATCAGACAGACTCGGTACCGGTACCCCCTGTATATAGCCTCATTATTGTTATCTTATTAAAACTTTTTTACATTTTTACTTTAGTTTATTTAGTAAATATTTTCTTAACTCTATTTTTCTTAAAACTGCATTGTCGGTTAAGTTCTTGGAAGTAAGCATTTCACTGTAAGGTTTACCTGTTGTATTCAGGGCCGTCACAATGTGACAAATAACATTTGATTTGATTTGACTCACACAATAAAAGACTTATGTTTACAATATGACAGAGTGTAAGTGACCAGAGAGAGGCGTTAGTTAGTTACTGTGTAGGGCTGGGCTGGGCAGTGGGGCTGGGCTGTGGGGCTTTAGGACGGTTGGGGTGTGCCTGACAGGGGAGTTACGCTGTGGTCTCTGCCTTAACAGATTAAGGTTACGGTTGTTCCTTGTGTGCTGCTTGCCGTGGACGGCCGTGAAATGGTTAAGGTGGTGCGAAGGTGCCTCTGACTGTTTCAAGTCGTTCGCAGTGAGGTGTACCAGGTGCACACGCGGTTACTGGCTTCTCATTGTTTACTGCTAACTCTCTTCCGCTAGCGCTCTGCTGTACACTCCCTCTCTTTACTCCCCCTCTAGAAATCAGATAAGGTACTGAGAGAAAGGAGAGGAGAGAGAGAAAGAGGCTTGTTTTACCCTCTCTCTATCCTACCTCCCTCACTGTCTATGTTGATTGTTTTCCGCATGCATATACGTTAACGCACACACTAACACAAAGAGTAGATAAGTCGTCTAACCACACTACACATCACCATCACTGTATTCACACAAGCTCTTCGACTTGGCATTGATATACAGGATGTATGTCAGAGGCCCAGCCACCACAATGCCTACGCACACACACACGCACACACACACACACACATTAACGCTATAAAACCTGCACATCAATGTCCCAAACTACAGTGATATGTGAACTAGGTCTGACATCCTAAATGTGAACCTAAATGTTTCCTAACTCAGACAGCAACAATTGGAGGTGTGACAGAGGTGAGCGGGAGGGACTTCAAACAGGCGTCATTACATCTGAGGCAGGAAGGGTCTCCCCCTGTATCCACAGCACACAGCCGAGTCCCAAATGGCACCCTATTCCCTATATAGTGCACTACTTTTGACTAGAGGCTCGAGTGAATAGGATGCCATTTGGTACGTAGACCCTCTGTATCCACTACACACAGTCGTTCCCTTACAACCTCCCTTTAAGCTCAGGCACTAAAGCACAGCTCCGCGGCAGAGCTCTGCGGTCCCAGCTGAAATGGTGGAGCGTTTTACGTTAATAACTTTCATGTCCACTATTAAAAATGTTGATGCTATTTTTTGAAGCAAGATATTCATTTTTTCCTTCGCCTCAGCTTGTTTGATATCTACAAAGACCTTGCTCTCGATCCCATAAGCAAAGCCCTATTTTTAGACATGAAATGGTTTCCAGTTGGCTCCAGACGATCATAGAGGGAAAACCACAGAGAAAACCACATTCCATAACATTTGAAAGGAAGGCAGCGAGCAGCTCGGCGGAACTGGGATGCCTCTTGTTTAACTGGTAGAGTGACTGAGGCTCTGGCTCCGGCTCTGAGATGAAATGTCTTTTACATCCCCACAACAGCATTGCCTCAGTAACTACCACCACACCCACCTACTCTCTCTAAAGACGCCCCAATCTAAAGTGTGTGTGTGTGTGTGTGTGTGTGTGTGTGTGTGTGTGTGTTTGTAGGAATGTGTGCTTCCCTGTCTAGGAAAAAGAGAAAAAGAAAAGAGTAGAAATTTACATTGGCTACATCGTTTCTTTCTTTCTCTCTTTCTCTCTCTCTCTCTCTCTCTCTCTCTCTCTCTCTCTCTTTCTTTCTTTCTTTCTTTCTTTCTTTCTTTCTTTCTTTCTTTCTTTCTTTCTTTCTAGCTCTTTCTCTCTCTTTCACACAGCTGCTTTTATATGGCTGTGTGTGTTTGGGAGCCCTCCCTGCCTGCAGTAGGAAGTGCATCATTATATCCGGGCCTCTGTCTCAGGGATGAGTACACACACGAGGAACCGGCTCTGACAAAACATATCAGCTTACTCTTCAGGGACTGTCTGAGTCTGAGACCTACAGGAATGATACAGCTCCACGCTGCTTCAAACAAACCACAGTCTCACCTGGAAAACAATCCAGGCGGGCATATATACTAATTTCATTGTCTTCTACACACAGTGGAATGAAGTTCACAATGTGCGGACGATTATCCTTTCCTTATCTACACATTGTTTCAGAAACATTGTGAATGCAAAAAAATGAAATAAACATGGCAATGGATGGATATAAGATCATAAGAGATGTTAGCTGAAAATGTTAGGGGACATTACTATTAATGTTGAACAAAGACTGACTTTACCCTTTGGAGTCAAGGATGGAAAAATAAACTAACTAATTAATTGGAGAAATGTTCAGCCTGTTTTTAAAAATAAAAATAAATGTTCACCCCCTTTTCGCTAGAGCACGATGGGACAAGGACACCCTGGCTGGCCAAACCCTCCCCTAACCCGGACGACGCTGGGCCAATTGTGCGTTGCCTCATGGATCTCCCGGTCGGCTACGACACAGCCCGGGATCGAACCCGGATCTGTAGTGACGCCTCAAGCACTGCAGCGCCTTAGACCGCTGCGCCATTTTCAGCCTGTCTGTATGGGAGTAGAATCTGTCTCTCTTTCTCTCTCTTTGGGATTTTGTTCCCATACGATTTACAGGGATTTTCTTCAGTCTGTCTCCCTTTGACAGTTAGATGCTCTTCCAAACACTCAAACTTTAAGAATTCAATAAAATACCTTTCAAAATAAGTTATTTTAATGTTGGTAAGTATGGGGCTGACTGTCCCCAGCCCTCCAACTGCCCTGCTCTCTACCAGAACACACACGTAGTCAAGCACAACATATGACCTTATGTGGTTACATGCTACAGATACAGTACATACCCTAACATGCCTCTTTTAACAGGCCTCTTCTTGGATGGCTAGGCGGAACCCCTAAAATCCAACATGTTTGCATGTCAACACAGATTTCAATGCCAACCTCCCCTTTCAACACAATACAGTGCAACTTTCAATGCCAGTGCAGTATCTGTGTAGTACGTCTCTGGAAGTGGTCCTACAAGGCACCCTATTACCTATATAGTACTACTTTTGACCAGGACCCATAGGGCTCAAAATAGTGCACTGTATAAGGAATAGGGTGTCATTTGGGACGCAACCAAGGAGTGGTCGGACAAGGCCTTGGGCTTAACCTTCCCTTTGCTGGGGTCAAGCCACGGCTCATCACCACCACCACCACCACCACCACCATGGCTGCCCAGCCCACCCTCTAACCCCCACCCACCCATCCACCCAGCCCCTGAATGAGCAAGTGCCCAGCCCCAGACCCAGTGGAGCCACCCCAGCCGCATGGGCAAGGCACACATGGGCGTGATCACAGCGGCTTAATCCTGCCCCATCTGATACCCATCTACCAGCAGCCTTCACCCACCCACCACCACCGCTCAGCTCTGGTTTACTCCTGCTGCTGTGTGGCTCTGCTGCTCCGCTTTGCCACGACTGGGCCTATCCCTCACAGCAGGGGACAAACGTCACATGACCATAGCTGAAGTGGGCAGCACAACTGTGACTGAAGGATGTGTTCCTGTGTGGCCTCTTGAAAGGCACCTACAAAGCTTGTAATCATGTTACAGAATTTGTTTATGTAATCTATGCATTTCCTGTCCCCTACCCCTTCGGTCTAATTATAACAATTTATAAACTGGGTGGTTCGAGCCCCGAATGCTAATTGGCTGACAGCCGTGGTATATCAGACCGTATACCACGGGTACGACAAAACACTTAGTTTTACTGATCCAGTTACGTTGGTAACCAGTTTATAACAGCAATAAGGCTCCTCAGGGGTTTGTGATAAACAGCCAATATACCATGGCTAAGGGCTGTTTCCAGGCACTCCTCGGGCCTTATTGCTTAATTAGAATACACACAGACCCCAAACACATAATAGTCCTAATCTGACATTTTGACGTACATGACACATACCTTTATAACATGCCTAATCCACATTGGATAGGTAGCAGGAACACAGTGTACATGCGTGGCCAACACAGCCCAACACAGTACCACTTTCCTCACTGTTACAAGGCATAGGACTGTTAATCCTGACCTATTCAAAGGGAAACCGGAGCAACAGTGGGCGGCAGGTAGCCTAGTGGTTAGAGCGTTGAACTAGGGTTGCAAGATCGAATCCCCAAGCTGACAAGGTAAAAATCTGTCATTCTGCCCCTGACCAAGGCAGTTAATCCACTGTTCCTAGGCTGTCATTGAAAATAAGAATTTGTTCTTAACTGACTTACCTAGTTAAATAAAGGTAAACAAATAAAAAGTAATGTGTGTCACTCTGTGATGCTACGGCTAACTCTGAAATGACAGTGATTAAGGCAGCAGTAATAAGGGACACAATTTCATGTTGTGGTGAAACATTCCACCCCAGCAGGCCTGTGCAAAGAAAGTAAGCTGAAATTTCCACCCTGCTCTAAGCACACATGGTACAGCCTGTCGACAGAAGACACACATGGTACGACCTGTTGTAGCCGGGTAAGACAGAAGACACAGCAAAAATAGGTAGTAAAGTTTCTTACAGAGCCAGATAAGAGAGAGCACATTGCAAATCCTCATGACCAGTCAGTCATCCTGTCAACAAGAGAGTGGACAACAAACCCTCAAACAGGCTTGTGAATGGTCACACCCCATCATCCAACACACATCTATTCAAAGTGGAAAAACCGATGACTGATTTCCTGGCCCAGATGCTATAGATGAGATGACATCACAATGGACGGGCTGAGAACAGAGGCTTAATTCACAACGGAGACCTCCACTCACTCACTCCTGTCCTGCTAGCTAGCACCCAGGAAAACAACGGTAACCTGCCTGAACGTCACACCTCTAAGGGGTGATCTCCTGCACTTGTCTCTCCAGAGCCCAGCTTTCCAACATCACCCCTCCATCTCCGCCTGGCCCTCTTCCAGTGGTGGGTCACGCTGCTGATTTCCCACCCCAACCTGACACATACCAAATGGCCAGGGAGTCAGACACAACAGGGTGAGAATGAGACATCTGTGGCCCAGGCAGGCCATTAAAGCTCACTCTACCCAGGATACAGTGTCCCCAGCCTGGACACCCCAGCTCCAGAGAGCCCCATCCCAGACATACACTGCCTCCTCCCTCCCTCCCCACCCACCCATCTATCTAGCTATCTATAGTCCCCTATAGAGCAGAGGCTCGGCGTACTCAAAGGTGCCCACATGTTTTGTTCAGCCATCTTCAAGCTCTCTTTCCTCTTGCTTTTCCTACACAACAATCACGTTTTTTCATAAACATCATCCTAAAACATCAAAGCGATACCACCCTCTGACAACAATAATCTAAAGTCACGGTTATATAACACTTTTTCTCTCCCTTTTCTAAACAACTAGTGGCTGTATATGTATATCCTGTAAAATAGGATTCATCTGAGTAGGTGATGCTTTATGAAGACCGCATGTGACAGCACTGTGAAATACAGTAACAAGAAATGAAACAAAATCTGCTTCCCATATGTCACATGGTCACCCTAGTCATCCTTCATTTCAATTAGGTAAACAGGAAACAATACCAACATGTGTAAAACTACAGTGTCCTAGTAACACAGGTACCTCAGCCCCAGATTGGAATTTGGAGAACTCAATGTTTTGATAATTACACATCAAATGGGTAAAAAGCAGGATACCTCGTGTTCCTGTACTTTGTTATGCTTTGGTAACCCCAAACAGGACTATATTTACACCTATTTGCATAGTGGAGACTCAAAAGGAAGGTGTTCTATTTAAACCCTGTGCTGTGCATGCTTGAGTGATCAACATGTTCCTGTAGTTTATTCACTGCAGTCTGAGAAGCTGAGCATCTGGGCTGGATAGGGGACGATGCTGCTCTCCCACCTGCTTCATTCAGCCCGGCTCTGCAAACAACACCAATGGAGCCGCCGTTTGGTTTGCTCCCGTCAGCCAATGAGTCACCTGGGTGCAACCCCCCCCCCCCCATCTCCTTACCCCCCTGCCCACCTGTAAAGTCCTTGCAGACAAACACAAATAGGGGCCCGAGGAAGACACAAGCAGCGCTGAGCGGCTCCTGGTGGAAGATTTAGAAGACTGAACAGTGTTTATTACAGACGTGCTCTGCTCACTGCTGAGCCTCTCTCCTCGGTGTGTGGCACTCTTGTAAAAAACGTTATAAAACCTGCCATTGAAACTGAGATTTTGAGTCGATGACTGTAAAAGAGAAACCTCAGCTCCTGAGGACGCCTGAGACGCTGGAACATCCCCCTTTCAGTAGAGCTCTTTAATGGACTCAAAATTGGGGGGAAAACAAGGAGCGTGTCTTATAAGTGGCGTGTGTGATAGGCAAAATATCAATCAGAAAAACACACACTTCCTCTACAACACCTGTCTTTTACTCTGCTTCTCCTTCTTCTTCTTCGCCCACCAGAAAATAAATAAGTGCATGAATAATTACAGCTATAAACACCTCGAGGGATTCAACAGGTTTTTGATATTTTCTAAATGTTTCCGCCTCTTAAAATAGGCTCCTACACATTTTCACTTGAGGCTTATTTACAGCCATCTACTTCAAAGTTCTGAGGATGAAGGCCCCTTATCATCGTTTGTATTAAAATCTGCAGCCTCTCTGTCATTTCCTGCTGTTCCTTTTTAAAGCGTTTGCTGACTTACCTGAGGCTCAGAGAGAAAGAGAGAGTGTGGTCTCACCCTCTTCTTCCAAAATGGCACCCTATTCCCTATATAGGCTTGGTCAAAAGTAGTGCACTATATAGGGAAACGGTTGCCATTTGGGACACAGTCACACCCTCACTGTTAGCCTGCCCTGTCCCTGTACAGGACTGCAATGTATTGTCAACATCACCACACGATGTGTACCAGCATGCTTTAGTTGGTCTCAAAGTCAAAGTTCAGTACATAATGTACAGTACGTACATTCTCTGACTGACACGGCTTTCTCGGAGTGTTCTGCTACGGTCAACACATCTATCAGGCTACTCCGCCACCGCCAGCCATCATCCTTGATAATTTCAATAATCTCCTGCTTACATGTTAAATGATAACAAGGAGCAGTTTTGGGGCCGTCACAAGTTTCCAAGTAGCTTGTTCACACACACAAGCGGGCGCAAAGCTGCTTTTCTTTAGCGTAGTATAATCCAGCACCACTGTTTCTTATCGTTGTCAGTCAGAGGCACAGAGCCCCAGCCTCTGGGCTTGTATGCAGGGTTTACAGGGCCTACCCAGGGACTAGGGCTTGGTTAAACAAGCCAGTGTCCCTGCTAGTGTTTACCCAGGGACTAGGGGCTCTAGTGTTTACCCAGGGATTAGGGGCTCTAGTGTTTACCCAGGGACTAGGAGCTCTAGTGTTTACCCAGGGACTAGCAGCTCTAGTGTTTACCCAGGGACTAGGGGGTCTAGTGTTTACCCAGGGACTAGGGGGTCTAGTGTTTACCCAGGGACTAGGGGCTCTAGTTTTTACCCAGAGACTAGGGGCTCTAGTGTTTACCCAGGGACTAAGGGCTCTAGTGTTTACCCAGGGACTAGGGGCTCTAGTGTTTACCCAGGGACTAGGAGCTCTAGTGTTTACCCAGGGACTAGGAGCTCTAGTGTTTACCCAGGGACTAGGAGCTCTAGTGTTTACCCAGGGACTAGGAGCTCTAGTGTTTACCCAGGGACTAGGAGCTCTAGTGTTTACCCAGGGACTAGGAGCTCTAGTGTTTACCCAGGGACTAGGAGCTCTAGTGTTTACCCAGGGACTAGGAGCTCTAGTGTTTACCCAGGGACTAGGGGCTGGATGAACAAGCCAGTGTCAAAAGCACTTCACAATGCCAGACAAGGGTGTGTAATCTGGGGAGTTTGCGATCATGGGCTTTGCTTGTAATGAATCCGTTTATCTGGGGAAGGACAAACACTTAAGGCAAAGATAGCTCAGCACAGAAGCACTGCCGAGGCACACACACAAACACACACAGAGAGAGAGGGAGAGCGAGCGAGAGGGAGAGAGAAAGAGCGAGAGGGAGAGAGAGAGAAAGAGCGAGAGGGAGAGAGAGGGCTGCATGAGGATACTCAAAAAGTTCACTGACAGAATTTAAGAGGAGCACCGAAAAGCTCAGTTAACAGCATTAATCCGCTCATGAAAACATACTCCGATATATTTGAAACAAATAATTGGCCTTTTAAATGTGTTCAATGCTTAGCTCTATGCAAGTCCTCAAGTTTCAAAACAACAAAGAAACAATTTGAACACATCCTTGATGAACTGTTCTTTACATTCTAATTGAACAGGGTAAGTGGGATATGATTTAAACCTGCCAGTCTGTCCACTAGACAAGTTAGCGCCTGTGATCCACAAAGTGAACCACATCCTCCACATCACAGGCTTTCTTGGCTCTGATGATTGTCCTGACTGTCTAGCTCTCCATGAGCACAGCCCACTGCAAAAAATCCTCCTCACCCCCCTGGGACTTAAGGCCATCAGATAGCAGTGACACAGGATAGGTAGGGATAGGTAGGGGTGGGTAGGGATGGGTAGAACAGGTAGGGATGGGTAGGGATAGGTAGGGGTGGGTAGAACAGGTAGGGATGGGTAGAACAGGTAGGGATGGGTAGGGATGGGTAGGGATGGGTAGAACAGGTAGGGATGGGTAGGGGTAGGTAGAACAGGTAGGGATGGGTAGAACAGGTAGGGATGGGTAGGGATAGGTAGGGATGGGTAGGGATAGGTAGGGATGGGTAGGGATGGGTAGGGATAGGTAGGGATGGGTAGGGATGGGTAGGGATGGGTAGGGATAGGTAGGGATGGGTAGGGATGGGTAGAACAGGTAGGGATGGGTAGGGATGGGTAGAACAGGTAGGGATGGGTAGAATAGGTAGGGATGGGTAGGGATGGGTAGAACAGGTAGGGATGGGTAGGGATGGGTAGAACAGGTAGGGATGGGTAGGGATGGGTAGAACAGGTAGGGATGGGTAGGGATGGGTAGGGATGGGTAGGGATGGGTAGAACAGGTAGGGATGGGTAGGGATGGGTAGGGATGGGTAGAACAGGTAGGGATGGGTAGGGATGGGTAGAACAGGTAGGGATGGGTAGGGATGGGTAGGGATGGGTAGAACAGGTAGGGATGGGTAGGGGTAGGTAGGGTAGGTAGGGATGGGTAGGGGTAGGTAGGGGTAGGTAAGGGTAGGTGGGGTAGGTAGGGATATGTAAGGGTAGGTGAGGTAGGTAGGGATAGGTAAGGGTAGGTGGGGTAGGTAGAGATAGGTAAGGGTAGGTAAGGTAGGTAGGGGTAGGTAGGGGTGGGTAGAACAGGTAGGGATGGGTAGGGGTAGGTAGGGATAGGTAAGGGTAGGTAAGGTAGGTAGGGGTAGGTAGGGGTGGGTAGAACAGGTAGGGATGGGTAGGGGTAGGTAGGGATAGGTAAGGGTAGGTGAGGTAGGTAGGGATAGGTAAGGGTAGGTGGGGTAGGTAGAGATAGGTAAGGGTAGGTAAGGTAGGTAGGGGTAGGTAGGGGTGGGTAGAACAGGTAGGGATGGGTAGGGGTAGGTAGGGATAGGTAAGGGTAGGTAAGGTAGGTAGGGGTAGGTAGAACAGGTAGGGCTGGGTAGGGGTAGGTAAGGGTAGATGGGGTAGGTAGGGATAGGTAAGGGTAGGTGAGGTAGGTAGGGATAGGTAAGGGTAGGTGGGGATAGGTAGGGATAGGTAAGGGTAGGTGAGGTAGGTAGGGATAGGTAAGGGTAGATGGGGATAGGTAGGGGTGAGAAGGAGAGGGGATATTAGAAGAGAGAAGACAGAATGAGAAGCAAAAGAGAGAAGATAGTGATAGAGGAGGTAGAAAGGGGAGAGAGGTAGAGAGAGAGATAGAGAGAGGTAGAGAGAAGGCAGAGATGAGAGAGATAGAGATGGAGAGAGGAGGCAGAGAGAGGAGAGAGAGAGGAGAGGTGGAGAGATGTAGAGATGAGAGAGAGGAGAGGAGAGATGGAGAGATGAGAATGAGTGTATTGTGGTGAGGATAGAGCTAGAGAGGAGGCAGAGAGAGGAACGAGATGGATGGGGAGATGAGAATGAGTGTATTGTGGTGAGGATAGAGCTAGAGAGGAGGCAGAGAGAGGAAAGAGATGGATGGGGAGATGAGAATGAGTGTATTGTGGTGAGGATAGAGCTAGAGAGGAGGCAGAGAGAAGAACGAGATGGATGGGGAGATGAGAATGAGTGTATTGTGGTGAGGATAGAGCTAGAGAGGAGGCAGAGAGAGGAAAGAGATGGATGGGGAGATGAGAATGAGTGTATTGTGGTGAGGATAGAGCTAGAGAGGAGGCAGAGAGAGGAACGAGATGAGAATGAGTGTATTGTGGTGAGGATAGAGCTAGAGAGGAGGCAGAGAGAGGAAAGAGATGGATGGGGAGATGAGAATGAGTGTATTGTGGTGAGGATAGAGCTAGAGAGGAGGCAGAGAGAGGAACGAGATGAGAATGAGTGTATTGTGGTGAGGATAGAGCTAGAGAGGAGGCAGAGAGAGGAACGAGATGAGAATGAGTGTATTGTGGTGAGGATAGCGCTAGAGAGGAGGCAGAGAGAGGAACGAGATGAGAATGAGTGTATTGTGGTGAGGATAGAGCTAGAGAGGAGGCAGAGAGAGGAACGAGATGAGAATGAGTGTATTGTGGTGAGGATAGAGCTAGAGAGGAGGCAGAGAGAGGAACGAGATGAGAATGAGTGTATTGTGGTGAGGATAGAGCTAGAGAGGAGGCAGAGAGAGGAACGAGATGAGAATGAGTGTATTGTGGTGAGGATAGAGCTAGAGAGGAGGCAGAGAGAGGAACGAGATGAGAATGAGTGTATTGTGGTGAGGATAGAGCTAGAGAGGAGGCAGAGAGAGGAACGAGATGAGAATGAGTGTATTGTGGTGAGGATAGAGCTAGAGAGGAGGCAGAGAGAGGAACGAGATGAGAATGAGTGTATTGTGGTGAGGATAGAGCTAGAGAGGAGGCAGAGAGAGGACATGGAGAGATCAGGAGTGTATTCTGGTAGCTCTCATTCAGAATCCTCCATCCACAGGGGTTTGACTCTTCCAAGCAAACCTCTTCTACTGATCCCCTCAAATTAAACAATGTCTTCTGGTAATCCAGAGCATTACTAACACACTCAGGAGGAAGCTTTGTTCAGAGAAAAGCTAAGGGAAATCTAGTACGGAATCTGGGATTGTCTCAAATCGCTTTCTTTAGACACTGTCTCTGGAAGGACAACTGATATCTACATTAATGTTAGATCCAGAACATAATTCCCTGGCATGTCCCACGAAACAACGCTGTAACAAGGATATTAGGATGCACTCGGCTTAGGAGGAACACGCTTTCCAGCCTCATGCCTTTTGTTTTAAAACACTGTAAAATGATTTCTGTGAACAGAATAGATGTGAGATGTTTGTGAAATTCTTTTGAAGAGTTTAATAACATTAATCCTGAAATAATGATTGTTATTCAAATATCTGGGGGAAGAATTAGCTAATTAGACGATCTGTTTAGTGAGGCCTTTGAACTCATGAAGGAAATGTACATCTTTTCATTAAAAAATTGTTTTAGAATTCTCCTTTCAATCGTCTAATACTAGTCGTATGGATAGTATACAAAGTCTTGTTTTTACTAGGACATTTGGCATGCCTAAACAACAGACAAAAAAATAATACACATAATCTGCCAATTAAAAAGAACAAAGATAAATGAAAGCAACAAATGAACCCCTGTAAAGATGATAGACCACCTGAGCTGAGATAGAAGCAGAGAGCCTGCCTGCGGGTGGGGGGAAGTGAATACAGGCATCACCTTGTTCAATGTAAACATTAGAACTGGAGAACCAAACAGTAGGGGATCCACAGCACTGTTTCCCCTCCCGCCCCACTGCCATGTCCCAAGCTATAATCACCATCTACACCATCCTCCCTTCCTTTCAAGTGGCAGGTCGATAGAGCTGCAGCTACAGTGCTGCTGCAGGGTAATTACAAGGGAAGCAACAAGTGAGCATTGTATGAAGCCGAGGAGACACACTCACACACAGAAGAAAGTGCTCTTCATTCCCAAAACAATCGTTGAGAACCTCTGTGCTTTGCACTGTGAGGCAATTAAGGATAATATGTAGGGGATGCATTCATGAGAAGAAAGAGGTGGCAGCACATTCATTTCTGGACATAAAAATGGAAATAGTTAAGAGTAGTTTTCACAGTGTGTGTTTACTACGTAATGATAACTGATGTCTATGTAATAACGTCTCAATAAAATGTGTTCCGTTTTTTTATAAATTATCTGATGCATTTGGAGACAAACGTCGCCATTACTTATAATACAAACAGAAGACTGTTTTTGGTCTATATAAGATTTGTCTCACAAAAGTACACACACACACACACACACACACACACACACACACACACACACACACACACACACACACACACACACACATACATACATACACACACATACACACACATACACACACACACACACACACACACACACACACACACACACACACACACACACACACACACACACACACACACACACACACACACACACACACAAACTTGACACTTTTAGGTAATTTGAGTGACAACATGACTAGGTCTCATGTCTGACCCCATTTGAAACAGAGCTTCTGATTGTGCGTTTCTTTCAGAACACATCAAAGAAAGACTGTTGGAGTAGAATGAATGATGACAGAAACGTATGCTTTTTCAAAACACCATGCTTAATATGAGAGTGCTTACTGTTATTACAGATTTAACATCGAAGAATGTGCTTCACCTGATGAAAGATGCATAGTTCCTTGTTGAAAGGGGCAATCAGCAGTTGCTACATCCATTTTTGGACTTATAATTAATTTATATGTGTCCATTGATTTATAACTTAACTTGATTTATAAATGCCTCATGAACTTAGTTCAACTGTCGTACCCTATCAGAACCCAAAATGTAAGCTTGTTTTATTCCAATGTTTGTAAACAAAGTAAATGTAAACAAACACGGTATAGTCTAAAAACATGGTAAAAACTATAATTTTGAGATCATGGATGGTCTGTCCTTGCATCGATACCTCTGTCTTTGAATTTGAGAGTGGTTACTTTTCTCCAGTCCTATCCCCCTTGCTTTTTATCTAAACAGTTGTGGGGAATACACTTTTATATTGTTTCAACTGCTGATTGCAGCTTTAAGTTATACGTTTTAAACTACCAACCAATACACAGACAACATACAAAAGTGTAAGCAAAATGAGGGAGTCAACACATTGAGTATGTTTACATGCTCATTTATAATTCGATATTTAACTGATTATGGCAGTAGGCCGAATAAGGCATTAGTCATGTAAACACATTACTCTGCGATCTTAATCAGCGTACGGTCATAATTTCATAAGCATACGCAGATTAAAACACCTTGTTTTCTGAGCAATCTGTCATATTATTAGGACATGTAAACACCTTAATCAGAGTTCCAGTGGTGTATTTGATTTGCGCATGTGATAGCACCAGCCGAGCGAGCCTCTCTCTTTAGCCCTAGTGAAGTGAGTTCTGATTTCGGAACAACCGGAAGTATGCATCTTAAAAGTACTTTTCAAATACAAACATTATACAGTATATACCAACTCAGAATAACATGGTCACTGTGGTAGAAGGTTTATTTTGATTTGCAATTTTCTGCATTTATTAAAAGTCCCATCAGGTAGCCTGATTTCAGATGTGTCCATGTAAACAGGATTATTAGGGAAATTGTTCTTGCAAAGCATGTAAACGTATTAATCGAGGTATTATAGTAATCTGACTATCCACAATAATCATATTATTGCGTGCATGTAACCGTTCTCAGTGTCAGTTAGTCACGCCTTAAAATGTGTTTTGTTTTTTTGTTTTTGATGTGCTACTGGTTCCGACCATATTCAAGGTGGTATGAGGGTGCGGATGTAATTCACATCAGACAGTGATACATGGGTGTACACGTACAACTTTAGATGGTCTTTTTTTTACTTTCTAATTTCCTTAGTTTGTTGTCCTTGCATACTTCTGGTATAATAGACAAATAGTTTCATTCAGAGACTTTGAATAAGGATCCATAATGATTCAACAGAATGAAGAACTCTACATTGTGATGTAGAAGGTAAAGTGATGTGGACTTACAGATGGTGACACTGATCCGTTGGGGATGTATGGGTCAGGCAGCATGAGAAACGGGTACCCTGGATACGCTGTTTTATACATTCCTCCATCTTGATGTTTGGACACTGTGGAGAAAGACAAAGATGTGAGATGAGATGTTTTCTGATATTAATTTAACTTCAAAGAAACACTTTTTGGTTAACTATTGTAGTTAAAACGGTTATAATTAGCAGTTTTTTACTATTGGAAAAAGTATTTTCGACAGATAATGATAGAGCTCTTCGACAGATTTTATGTTACAGACTTGTTTTACTACTGTAACATATTTGTGAGACAAAGTGACAGCCGTAATCTTGCATCACAAAAACACAGCCAAACCCCAATCCTTTGTTGTTTGTTACCCAATAGAATGGCTAGCCACTGATCTCTCCAGTCTAGAGTGTTGATGGTAACTTAAAATGTGCAATGCATCTTTACAGACTGTCCAAACAGAGGGTCATTGATCCACATGGCTTGTTTTCAACCTTACAGCTGAATGCATAAGTGGACAACGTTTTGTGAGTTACTTGACATATTCAAACATTGTTCATGAACTAGAGAGCATTTCTAACTTTAAATAACTTGTAGCTGCCCTGAGGTTCAGCACAGCAAGCATACATTTGTGTTTTTGGCCGATTTTGCCCCATTGGGACAATATATAAAACCTAATGTTAAGTTAAAGCATGCTTTAATTTAGATTTTCTTTAGGACTTTCAAACTGAAGCTACTTGAAACCTTATTACCATATTATAACCTATGTAGCCCAGGGAAAGCAACACCTTCCTTTTACAGTCAGTCTATGATGCAACAGCACAGTATTGTCAGAAATCACAGACAACTTGTTTTACTGAGGTACAGTTAGCCTAATTCAGCTACTGTCTAGTTCTTAGTTCTTACCGCTGTCGAGATGCTCCCGGTGTTTCTCTTGATAACCTCTATGTTCGTTTTGCTGACCTCGTCTGACCGCCTGAATGTCCAAAGCAACATTAAACATAGATTAGTAACCTGATAATTACTTTGAACAAGAGCCAAAGGTTTCATACCAAGACCCCTTTCAACCTTACCAACAGCGCATAACATAAGAACTCTCCCTCTCTGTAGTCTACCTACCGCTGCGCTCGAACTTTGATTTGTCTCAGATTCATTCACCAGAGACGACTTGAGGTCAGCTAAGTCCCTTTCTGTGAAAGCGTTTTCTTGAATTTTCTCATCTTGTTCGCCTTCATCCTTGAAGGATATCATTTCATCGTTTGCTCCTTGATCATCTCCTCCGCCACTACTGAGCTGAGGCATGTTGCTTTGAAAATGACCCTAATCAGCGGAGTGCTCCTTTGAAAAAATAAATGAAACTTCCTATTAACCTAAACCTCCCTAAATTGTTGCGCTCAGATACGGCCAAAGTATAAAACAAAACAAAAGTTGCTTTGCTGTGGAGCGGCCCTGCAAGTTGAAAGTAATGTTGCTCGGCAGCAACAAATAGTGCATTTGAGCTCGAAACAAGGCGAGGACTCCCAACATCAAAGATCGCCGACCAGTGATTGACAGATTCGATGACTTGTTGGGGGTTGTTTTAGCAGAGGGTTCCGCTCTTAAAGAGACATCACCTCAGAGCCTGTTGGCCATATTCATGACTTTTAACACTTCATCATAGATAAAGTTGCTTGTTTTTAGCAAAGACTGAACCGAAGTCCTGGATAAAAGACACGTGAGCAAACGGTCTTTCAGATTCTTCTGCATTGATAGATATTTCCCACAACGCAGTTTAGTTATGTAACATTGTTATAACATTGTTATACATTTGAGTGGTGCAGTGGTCTAAGGACTCACAGTGCTCGAGGCGTCACTACAGACACCCTGGTTCGATTCCAGGCTGAATCACAACTGGCCGTGATTGGGAGTCCCATAGGGCGGCGCACAATTGGCCCAGCGTCGTCCGGGTTTGGCCAGTGTAGGCCGTCATTGTAAATAATAATTTGTTCTTAACTGACTTGCCTAGTTAAATAAAGGTAAAAATATATATATATACATTGTTGAACACACACACACACACTTCTACCAGACTCTTATTGTGATTGCTAAATACTGCACAATTTAAAACACTTGCCCTCCAATTCCCCCTTCCACAAAACACGTGTAAATATTGTACTATAAATTGTGCCTTTCTGTGTTGTACTTATGCTATTTTCTTTATGTTCGTATTCTTATATTTTATTATTTCTCATTGTTGTTGCATTGTTGAGAAGGAACCTGCAAGTCAGCATTTCATTGGATGTACATGTTGTGTATACCATACATAGGACTTATAAAGAGAGAGAGATCAGGGATGCAGAGGGTAAAACATAGTTCCTTCATATACACTACATATTTAGAAACAAAACCATAAAACCATGTTCGCCCAACATTTGTGAAGTTGTAGAAATATTGATGTGAGATTTGTATTGACATAGTGAGAACATCAGAGACATGTAGGGCATCCCCTGTAAACCATCAGAAAATGAGTCAAGCTCATCAATAAAAAATGTCGCAGCTAGTCTCTAGAGCACATGGATTCAGTTGTCATCTCAAAAAACAGCAACTTGCTGGAATGAAACTATTTGATCGATGCAAAACAAATTTAGAGGGGAAAATAGAATGTAGTTCAAAGATGTAGACTTGGTGTCTGGGTGCCTTGTCAAACAAGTAGGGGAGGCCGGGGTTGGCTGTCACTTTTTACCCATGTGTATTTCTCAGCACCAGTACATTTTTATTGTTCAGAAATGTGGTGGGTACTCTCTTCGTTCGCTGGACTTTATTCTGCTAACTGTTCCAAATGTCCGAACTGAATTTGGTAAAATGGCTTTTATGTACTCTGCGCCATCGTCTTGGAACACCTTACAAAATACTTTTAAACTGGAAGAACTTGTCCCGATTGGTGTTTTTAAATCACTGATGAAGGATTTTGAGGCTGATTCCCTGACCTGTCAAGGTTTTTAATTTGCTGTTTTTGATTTTGTTATACTCTTGTGAATTCAATGTTTTTTACTAGATTACTTGTAGTTTTTCATGTTGTCTGTCTGTAATTTTTGTAATGACTTGGTGCTGCCTATCTTGGCCAGGATGCTCTTGAAAAAGAGATTTTAAATCTCAATGAGCCCTTCCTGGTTAAACAAAGGTTAAATATATATATATTTTTTAAATCTTACAAGACTCTTTTCAACATTAATAGAAAGACCAAGGTATTGGGTTGAAATAGGAACCCTTTTTTATTCTCATATCTTATTCCAACATGGAGTTATAAGCCATCAAACACACTCTGTCAACTTGTGACAACCAGCCCCATCACAGGGTTGGTTGTCCCAACGTTTGCTAGTAGCTTATTCCTTTTGTAACAGGAAATTAAGCAATTTAGCAAACATTCTTAGAAATAGCCTTTCTTAGATCGAACTATACTCCTAACAAAATTCAGCATTTTATGCCTTGAGAACAACTTATGACATTTTCAGTAAAGTTGTGTGTGTATGTGTGTGTGTGTTTGTGTACATGTGTGGGTGTGTGACAGAAAAAAATTGTGTGAGATGCAAGACGTTTCACAGACACGTATTTAGAATACCTGCATTCTAAATTCTACAGTTCTATATATCGTTTATACCTCGGCCAAGGCATCTACATTATATTCCAATGTCCTGGCGACGTCTTTCCAATGTGCAAAATGTCTCCACACTACATACTCCCAACACATTTTGATATGTTGGCCAAAGGTGTTTACTGGGAAGAGAGGTCTCTATAGCAACAGCAGAAAAGAGCTTGGCATTTATTGTATACTGGCAGTGGCAATGTCCCTGAACAATATGGTTATAATGGAGTTGATAGTGACAACTAACCCCACATTCCATGTGACAACCACCCCCAACCACCCCCCAAATGCTAATTAAGATGCTAGTTACCACATGGCTTGACCAAGCAACTCAGAAATAGGTTTGGAATGTAGCTCTCCCTTTCCTCTTTTCAACAACATTTTTCATGTATACTGCCATAATTCAAACGTTCATAAAGAAAATACCAAGACATCTTATTTTTACTTTCACCTATGAAAAACACATAAATCCCCTCACCTCATTGTAGTGGTGGAGTGATTAGCCGAAATCTAGTTTCTCTTGAGCAGTGGTGTAAAGTACTTAAGTAAAAATACTTTAAAGTCGTTTTTTGGGGTATCTGTACTTTACTATTTATATTTTGGACTACTTTTACTTCACTACATTCCTAAAGAAAATAATGTACTTTTTACTCTATACATTTTCACCCAAAAGTACATTTTCAATGCTTAGCAGGACCGGAAAATGGTCTAATTCGCGCACTTATCAAGAGAACATCCCTGATCATCCCTTCTGCCTCTGATCTGGAGGACTCACTAAACACAAATGCTTCATTTGTAAATTATGTCTGCGTGTTGTAGTGTGCCCTTGACTATCCGTAAATTTAAAAAGCAATACAATTGTGCTGTCCGATTTCCTTATTATAAGCAATTTGAAATTATTTATACTTTTATTTTTGATACTTAAGTATATTTTTGCAATTCAATTTACTTTTGATATTTCAGTCTATTTAAAAACAAATATTTTTTTACTTTTACTCAAGTAGTATTTTACTGGGTGACTTTCACTTTTACTTGAGTAATTTTCTATTAAGGTATCTTTACTTTTACTCAAGTATGACAATTGGGTTCTTTTTACACCACTGCTCTTGAGTGATACATCAGATTCAGCTTTAACTG